>NC_090939.1:425368143-425671173 GCF_040938575.1 Ambystoma mexicanum | reverse complement strand
CCCCTCACAAGAGGAGTTTGACCCGCTCACCTCCTTACCAGATGACAAGGTACCATGTGTTTGTGGCCCACAGGCACGAGGAGCATGCCCACTACCATGCCCTGGCCAAGCGGACGCCTGTGATATGGACCAGATTGACTAAAACAACAGCCACAAGTATCCACATCGTTAGAGATACCATGACGACATAGCCCACAGACAAGAAAACATGTGGCACCATGCATACTGGTCACTCACACACCAACCTACACGAAGAACATACTCAGTGCTATGACGTAGCAGACTGACACACTCACGGACATGCATCGTTGTTATTTTTCACATAGGCCTCCTACAGCACTGCAGAAATGCAAGATGCCTGAAGAGCTCGTGTATATGCATGCAGACGCTTCATACTACCCTGTCCTCATAGAGACGCCTTCGTATATATTCCCTGCTACTTGTGACTCTCTGTCGCCCTGCGGCACCCATGTTATGGATTATATGCCACCTCCCAGGAACTAGGCCCGAGTAGGTCGCAAAGCAAGAGTCCCCAGGCCGGAGCCTCTAACACAAAAAACCCTCTCGAGACGAGAAGCAATGCGCTGACCATGCAGAACGAGTCCCAGCGAGAGCCCACCGCCAAGGCCACAATGTTGCAACTCACATGCCGAGCTCTCAGTACCAAGGTTACACCTGCCGTGGCCAAGCGCTCCTCTGGGCCGAAAAACAAATCAAATGCTCATAATTCTGCTCCAGCTACGGTCACTACACACGTGACCAAGCCAAACTGACAAGATGACAAGCTCGCGAGACAGAAAGTCGCTGGGATCCCACCTTTGGGACGCAGGCTGCAACAACGAAGCGACAAGTTGGACACCTACACCGATGGGAAAGGCGTGATCATCAGCCACTAGCAAAGACCTGTCCAGTGTCCACCACTAACACATAGTTGCACAATGTTGCCAACACCAGGTACCTTGCGGGCTGGGAGAAACGGTCGTCCCAGGCTTGGGGGCTCATGAGGGAACCAATCAGAGTACGCGGGGCTCCTCACCGAAGCCATTTCAGTTAGCCAATCACCAAGGGTCCCTATGTAACCAATTTATTGTAACAAGTGTTAGGGACAACCCAAGTGTGCCACCTGACCTGTCCTTATCCACTAATATTCCTCCATATAATCTCATATACTAACCCTACCACTCAGGGAGCCAACCCAAAGTGGCGATAGGTTTTGTGACGTTTTTTTCCCAGGTGACGCGAGTAGCGCGTCATACTACGGTAAAAAGGGCCTGTGACCCCCATTAAGAACGAGAGCGTCTCCCCGGATGCATACGGGCGGAGAACGATCCCTGCCATTACTATAATAAACAGCAGTAATTACTTTGCTCTTGTGTGTGTCTCATACTCCTTTTGGGATGCAGGGGGAGTTGGGGCCTCCCCAACGCCGTAGGTCCGCGGACGGCTCTGCCGGCCCCCGGGAGATCATCCCGACAGCCCTGTAATACCTTTCTGTACACAACATGAATACCTCTACAACTAATAAATAAGCTCATCTTTCAAAGAACAAACAAAAGACAGACTAAATATCCTGTAGCTTTACAGAGGTCTCCACAGTGAGATTCCTTAACTGAAGACCGTATTTAAATACATTATATACTTTGGTACATTATCAAAAATGAATTGTGCACATTCAGAAAAAAAGTGGTTCTCCAAATAATGAAAAAGGAAAGAGGAACATAAAATTACCAAGAGAAGACAGTCACTTTATGTGATAAATTAGGTGTGGCATGTTTCAGTCTTTTTGTCATTGACATTCACACCAGCATCTCCTTAATGTAAGCATTGTGGTGATTGGGGGGCCCACGGTGGTGGAGTGCGGGCCCCTCCTATATCTGGGCCCTGCGCGTAGCGGCGCTGCGCAAGAACAGACAACGGAGATGTCCGCTTGCTCCGGCGCTCCGGCTCCAACTGCCGCCGGGCGCCGCCTTTATTAAACTGGTGCGCATGCGCCGGCTCGTGGGCCGCACATGCGCATTATGTGTACCACGTACACAACATCCCTCCTTTTTCCCCTCAAACAACAAAACATTAAACATGGTGGCCAACGTGGCTCAAAACATTTTATACTTAACAGACTTTGTTGCTCAGGTCGCTGAGTCCATAATGAAGTCTTGGAATCTTTGTGGGGGGCGGCGCCCTTCCCTGCGGGGATACCTTGGCGGGCCCCTTTCGAGGTTCTCTGGCTCCTCAGGGTCTCCGGGCGGTTCAACGTTCTCCAGTGGCGCTTCTGCCGCCTGCCTTTGGCCAGGATCCGGTTCTCCTTCAGATGTTGCTGGTCCTATGCGTTTGAAGAAAGACACATTTCTGGTCACTGTCCCACGCGCGTTCGCCGCCGTGATCATGGATCCCTTGACGTGGGTAACTCCCATCGGGTGTGTTTCATACGTCATTGAGAGTTTCCCCTCCGGCTTCCTGTTTCGGTCCAGGACGGTGTCTCCTACTGCTATCTCCTTTTCCGGTAGCCTCCGCCTCATTGTCTCCTTCTCGTTTCTCGCGGCCCTGTCCGCTGCCACCTGTGCGTCATCAATCACCCCTGGGCATCGTTCTCCAGTTTCCGGTATCAATCCTCTGGGTATTCGCTTGAACAGTGCCTCGGCGGGTGCGATTCCGGTGGACTGATGTGGGGTGGATCGGTACTCACGGAGGAATTGATCAGGTTATGGCGCAGGTCTTCCCCTCCATTGACAGAGATGCGAAAAATGTTGTTAAGTGTCCGCATGAAACGCTCGACTTCTCCATTGGCCCTCGGCCACAGTGGAGTCACTTTTCGGTGCTTGATTCCTCGTTCTGCGCAGTACCTGGCAAAACGCTGCCCTTGGAACGGGGCGCCATTGTCTGAGCAGATCTCGAGCGGGAAGCCGTGGGTGGCGAAAATTTTGTCCATGGCCAGGATGCTGTGATCGCTGGCGGTGGATTCCACGAGTTCCACCTCTGGGTACCTCGACCACTGGTCTGTCACTACTAAGAAGTATAGGCCTCTGCCGGTCGAGCCGAAGTCTGCGTGGACGGTACCCCACGGCACGTCGCTCCGTGTCATGGCTTGAATGGGCGGGCTCTTATCTGCCGGACTCGCGGCTTGGCAGGGGATGCAGGCCTTTACGAATTCGGTCACTCGGTGTTCCAGGTCAGGGAACCAGACTTTGAGCCTTAGGCGCGCCTTCATCTTAGCCATGCCTTGATGTCCTGTGTGGGCTAGCTGGAGAACCCTTGTGACCAGGGACCTGGGGATCACGATCTGTTCTCCCCGCAGTAGCAGGCCGTCCGTGGACACCGAGAGCTCGTGTCGAGCCTTCCACAATGATTGTAGGTCTCTCTGCACCTCCGGGTTTCTTCTGGCGTTGTTCAGGAGGACGTCTCGCCATTCCCCCGTGGCTACCGCTCTTTTCACTCGCAAGAATGCCTCGTCAGAGTTCGAGTCATCTGCAATGTCCTTCCTCGACAGGGCCACTGGTAGGGCTGATTCAACGACGAGATGCACAGTGTCCCCAGCGTCAGACAGCTCCACCGGGTTCTGGGCGTCCCTCGTGCCTGGGTGGCGGGACAGGTAGTCTGCGGGGTTGTGGGTGCCTGGGCGGTACACCAACCTGACGCTGTATTCGATGAGCGATAGCATCCATCTTTCGATACGGGGAGGCGGCTTGGAAGAAGTGCCGGACAGGATGGGAATCAGGGGTTTATGGTCTGTGACCACGACGACAGGCTTGCCGAGGATATATATCCTGAAGTGTTTGCATCCCCATAGGATGGCAAGGGCCTCTCTCTCGATTTGTGAGTAGCGCCTTTCCGTGTCGGTGAGGGCCTTGCTAGCGTATGCTATGGGTCTCATGGCACCCAGTTCATCGGCCTGCATGAGGACTGCCCCTAGTCCTACAGGGCTGGCGTCAACGACGATCTCTGATTCCCGGCTGGGGTGGAAGTAGGCCATTGTCTCCTGCTCTGACAGGGCCTCTTTGATGGCATTGAACGATCTTTGTTCCGTCGCTGTCCATTGCCACGGTATGTCATTCCTGGTAAGTGCTCTCAGTGGTTCTGATAGGGAGGCCAGGTCTTTGATGAATCGGCCGCAGTAATTGACCATCCCCAAGAAGCTCCGAACTTCTGCTGGAGATGTGGGTGGAGGTGCATCTCTTATATCTTTCACTTTGCCAGGATCAGGTGAAATGCCGTTCGCGTGGAAGGTGAACCCGAAGAATTCCAGCCGATCTTAGAGGAATTCGCACTTTTCTTGGTGCAGTGTTAGACCTACCGCCTGGAGCCTCTCAAACGTGCGTTCCAGCCTTTTAAGGTGTTCGCTCTCTGACTTGGCGAAGACCAAAATGACGTCGGACATGTTAATGACACCCCTCAGGCCGGATAACGCTCCTCTTATGGCGTTCTGGAAGACTTCAGCCGCGGATGAGATCCCGAAGTTAAGTCTCTTGTATTGGTACAATCCTTCGTGCGTCGTGAACGTAGTAATGTACCTCGACTCGGGGTGCAGTTCCAGTTGATGGTAGCCGGATCTGAGGTCCAGTTTGGAGAAGACCTTGGCGCCTTGGAGTTCACCGACAATATCATCCAGGGTGGGCGTGAGGTGGCGCTCTCTTTTGATGGCGGCATTAGGGAGTCTCATGTCCACGCAGATGCGCACGGCCCCTGGTTGTTTCGGCTTCGGGGCTACTACGATGGGCGAAACCCAAGGAGTGGGCCCTTCTACCCGTTCGATGATGTCTCGGTCCATTAGCTGTTGCAACTCGTCCTCCACTTGTGCCCTCAGGTGAAATGGAATTCGGCGGTGTTTGAGGGCTGTCGGCCTTACGGACTTGTTGATGTGCAAGCGAATAGGGTCTGCGTTCAGTTTGCCGATACCCTTGAAGAGACTCTCGAACTTGTGTAGCATGCATTTCAGATCTGCGTGGTACACCCCAAATGTGAAATGGACAATGTCAAGCGCTTCTGACGCAGCACAGCTCAGCAGAGAATGGGGGCTGACGTCGGTGACGAAGAATCTTGCCTTGATGGAGTTCTGTCCATGAGATACTGGGGCGACAAACGCACCCTGGATGGGTAAGGGGGAGTCTCCACCGAATGCGTATATCCTAGCCGTTGATGTTGACAGTTCTGGTGGGCCTGGCAGGGCTACGTAATGCTTGGTGGCTAGCACGCAGACTGAGGCTCCGGTGTCAATAAGGATGGGGGTGGGGGTGCCTTTGATGTTGACGGTGCACTTGGGTTGGCGCTTCGTGCTGGAACTTTTCGCGATGCTGGAGATGAAGAAGACTTCTTCCTCCTCTTCTTTTTCTTCCGCGAGGTCTAGGTCTAGCAGGCCTTGATCAATCGAGGAGATGCCTCTCACTCTGCGAGTACCGCCTCGCCCCACTCTCTCTGGTCCTCTCGCTGTTGTAACAGGGACAGCCGCACGGCACATTCTGGCAAAATGACCTGGTGTACCGCACCGAGCGCATGTCCTTGACTTCGCCGGGCAGTCACCGCTGTGTGGGAGGTCATACCCACAGTTCGAGCACGATGGGGCGTTGCTTGGAGTGGGCGCGGCGTCAGGCCTTCTCGGCGCCCATCTCGACCTACTCGCAGCTGACCGTCCTACTGCAAACGCGTCTTCGTTGTGTCCTGGTCGCGAGGCAGCGTCCATTTTCACGCCTCTGGCCTCTGCTAGCTCATGTGCTCTGCCTAGGTCTAGAATCTGCTGGAGGGTCAGGCCAGGCTCCCTCAACACTTGCCTCCGAAGTTTTCCGGAGCTGCACCCCTGCAGTAGTTGGTTGCGGACCATTTCCTCTTCGTCGGCCCATCTGCAAGAGGTCGCCAGGTGTCTCAGGCGGGCGCATAATTTGTCTAGGGGTTCATCGTCCAATTGTTTCTCAGCGCCCATGACAAACCTGTCAAAATCCACATTGGCCATGGGTAAGAAGTGGTCTTTGAGTGCCTGCTTGACCGTGTCGTATGTGACCACGGGGATGACAAGGGAGTCGTAGATCTTGTGGACATCTGCGCCTGCCGAATAGATCATGGTTGCAATCTTCTCGTCATCATCGTTAACCCCAGCCGCCCTGAAGAACATGTCTAGTCTTTTGACCCACAATAGCCACTTCGGGCCTAGCTTGGAAGGGGGCCCAGTGGCATCGAATTCCGGCATGGGGGCTAGGGAGCTGCGGGCTCTGCGGGGGATCGGGGGTGCAGCACCCTCATCGTCAGCACCGTCACCCATTTTAGTGGTGGGTACTCACGGGTGGCTGTCTCGGCCCTGCGGTAGTGTTGGGAGCGAAATCCCCTTCTTTCTTCTTTGTTGCCACAGTCCTGCACCAGCAGGACTGTGGGCGTTCCAAAAATTGCTTTCTTTTTTTTTTTCAGGTCTTCCGACACCGTTGGCGAGTGGCGCACGAGCACCCTGTTGGGCCGCAACCACGGTCGCCACGTGTGATGGGGAGCGGGTAAAGAAAATGGCCGCCGGTGCTCCGTCGGTCCGTGACACGGCGGACTCAGTCACTCCGTTGCTGCCGGGCACGGAAGTGGGCCGTGGCTCCATCTTCGTCGCCAGTGTGGTGATTGGGGGGCCCATGGTGGTGGAGTGCGGGCCCCTCCTATATCTGGGCCCTGCGCGTAGCGGCGCTGCGCAAGAACAGACAACGGAGACGTCCGCTTGCTCCGGCGCTCCGGCTCCAACTGCCACCGGGCGCCGCCTTTATTAAACTGGTGCGCATGCGCCGGCTCGTGGGCCGCGCATGCGCATTATGTGTACCACGTACACAACAAGCATGATTAAAGCTAGATGCACTGCTTCTTGGCATAAACACTACATAGTAAAATAGAAGGCCAGATTCTCAAACCATTTACAAATTGTTCAGGCATGTGAAAGGAAATCCCAAATGTTGCAAGGTACATACTAGAGAATGTGCAGCTGCGGTCATGCCGCAGGTGACTGATACACACGCCAAAACTCACTTATGATTCACAAAGAGATGTACTCTGAGAATGTCCTGTCTCTGTAGCACATTCCCCTGCATCTGCAATCGCTGGTCACAAGCATGGGAGAAAGCAGAACGCAAACAAGAGACCTTCAGTGCATGCCACCATATAGAAGCCAATCATTTGTTTTTGTTTGTATTTTCAACCCTGTTATAGGGTTGGCAATATAAAGAATGCATTAACTTTGACAGGCTCTGTATGTTCCATCATTACCAATGAGGGCCTTTTGACATACTTGAGTGTGGGCTAACCCCAGTCTTCCACCTACACGTATGCAACGGGCCAATGTATGTGTGAGCACTAGTTTCACATGCAACATTGGCATATGGATGGATGGGATGTCTCTAGGTTCCTTGTGCCCGAGTGCAACTCTGATTTAGTGCGATTCATTCCGAGCTGGAAACACATCAGCCTTGGTTGTCTTCTCGTGCAATTCGGAGTATTTTTTCAAAACGAAATCCTGCATTAAAATCGCTTGGGTTCATTTTAGATACTAAGTTAACTATGAAACTCCATGGATTAAGGAAAGTTGAGATGGTTTATAATCAATTTGCGTCTCTTAGCTGTCTATATTCGGTCTACCTTATTCGGTTCAATCCATAGTTCTGTCTCAAGTTAATTGCTGAAATGCCATATTGGTTGACTTTCAAAGTACCAGATTAGACACACTGCAAGTGGCATTTCATTCGGCAGCTAAATCGATTTTAGGAGTCAGGAAATGTGATTTAGTTTCACCTGTTTAGAACAATCTACGCTAGTATCCTTGGGAAGAACACATTCTTTACAAGTTATGATATATACCATTCAAAGCTTTCTTGGCCATCCCTCCTGTCTTGACTACAAACTTTTCAGGAAATACAGAAGTTCACATAATCAAAGTAAACGTCTCTTGGTGATTCCCACAGATGCATTGTGGCACAGCTCAGAATATCTGGAAAAGTGTTCCCTTTACTTTGCAAACTGTCCAATCCGAATTATGTTTCCGAAATATTAATTTACTGATTCTTTCCAGATCTTTCTTTCTGTGTTTGCAGTTTCTTCCTGTGTTTTATGGAATTGCCAGTGCTTATGGTATATTAAATTGTAGTCTGTACATTTTTGAGAATTTAATGGGTATTGATTATTTTTACATGTTGCTCTTTTTTAATAAGGGGCACACGTTATAAATGGTGGTAATGAAATAAAAATACATGAAATTCAACATATTACTAAATTGGATCCATTGCACCAGCTTTATTTTTGACAAAAACTCCATAGCTCGCTGTTGCTGAAACGAGTGGAATATTTCTGCATATACTTTACTTCACAATCTCTCATGAATTATGTGCTGATTTTGGAACAAGCCATATTTATATGAGACTCAAAATGAACTGCTTGTGGTGGGTAGAAAACCTCTCAGTAATGTCCTCACTGCAAGAATTTGTCCTGGGAGGATAGCTCAGGTGCAACTTGCTTGCCTTGGAAGCAAAACGACACGGCAAAACACAGGTTCGATCCCCGGGTCTGTGCTTAGAAACCTGTGGGTATTAAGCGAGTTATAAATAACCAGTCATGTCAGGATGAGTTTAGAAATGGTGCCGGTAAATGGGTAGGATTGTTATCATTTTGCTCATAAAGGCTAGATATTAACACGTTTGCACACTAATGCAAAGGCTTGCTCTAACTGCACTTCAATAATACATAATATGTCCCTGTAAACCTCATCAATGGCTTCCCTAAGGTTCATGGACACCCTTCTTTAAGAAGGGATGCACAAACTATTTTGTCTGTATTCTGGAGTCAAGTGAGGTATGTCTAGGGCAGAGAGGTTAAAAGGAGTTCCCTAAGATATTCAACAAGGCTTTGTGCTTACTCCATGTACTTATGTAACATGTTCATTAATGATCAATATGTATACTGTAAGTGCCTAGAGGCGTTGCCCAAGTATCGGGGTCATTATGGTTTCCCTTTTTCTGTTTGCTAATAATGCTGGGTTCTTGTCACACAGAGATAATAGTTTTAATGAAGCTGATGAGCCGTTTTGAATCCTATTGAATCATATTGTTTTGCTAAGGGGCTCAAGATTAATAAATGCAAAACTAAGGCAATGTTGTATTAGTATTTTCTTGTATTTGTTTGTGATTTGCAAAGTGCTTTAAAGCAAAGCACTACAAAAAGAGAAATACTTTACAATACAATAAAAAAAGAAATGCAGATTACGCAAAATTATCATGGTTATCAACTTAATTGAAGGAGATCATTCTTAAGAGAAGTGCAAAATAAAGAGTAAGAAGTGATAGAGTGAAGAAAAAGATGAAGAGCATTCCAGTGAAGTGGAGCTAATAAAGTAAAAGATTGAAACTGTGACTGTGCACATGGGTGGCGAGGAACTGATACAATAATTTGAGATTGTGAACGGACAGAATGAGAAGGACAGTAAAACGAGACAAGAGATGTAAGAGGTATGCAGTATGAAGTTGAAAAGGGGGACATGAAATAAAGGGGGGAGTAGAAGGGGGAATAATGTTAGCACGAAAAAAAGATAATTTCAGTCTTTGTTGCATTTAGGACAAAAAAATGATCCGGCATCCAAGAATTGATAGCTAAGAGGCAAGAAGCAAGATTATCATGAATAGAAGATGTAAAAGATGAAAAAGACAAGAACACGTTTGTATCACCCACATAGAAGTGATGGGATAACCCAAAGTATATAACGACAGAAGCATGTGAAGAAGTATAGAGGGAGCAAAGTGAAGGTCCTTAGACAGAACCTTGAGGAACACTGTGAAGAAGAAGTAAAGTTTCATAGGCAGACCAAGTTGTATACACTTCTACCCACTAGCTTATATACACATTAAGCCCACAAGCCAACACATGTTTCGACCTAGTGCGGTCCTTTTCAAGGCTGGGCTGAGAAACACAAACATTTTTGAATGCTGAATAGCCATTAAGCAAATCATATTCCAATCCTGCTGTGAATTAATGTGATCTTTATGACGTTTTAAACTAATGAGGGTGAATGTTCAATACTCCATCACTATTTTGTGTGTAGGTATGCTCGATTCAACCCTAACTATGATGCATATTCAAGGTTCTGTTTGCTTTTCTTGCATCATTTCTGGTATCCTTTCAATATTCAGGTTTCTACTCTGTTCAGTAAAGTCTTGCAGGCTGCATGTTTAGTGGCAGCCTCCCTGTCGGGATTGCCTCATGCTCTCGTCTATAATAGAGTATGATCCATGGTGTCAAAAGCAGCCGATAGATCCAAAAGAATTGCATGAAAATCATGGTTTACACATTTTATAAACTGCATGCAAATCTATGCAAACTGTAAGTTCAAAAACGTTTACAAGTGTTTTAAACCTTTTTGTAAACCTTTGGTTTACATTGCGTTTACACATGAGTAAACCTTGTAGTTATGCAAGTCCATTTGGACTTAAAGTTCCAGAGATTTGTAAACCCTAAGTTTGCAATGGTTTACAAATCTTGAATTCTTTGTAAACCTAACATATACTTAATGTTTCATGCACAATTGAACATTTCATTTACAAAGAAAACCTATTTGTAAACCATTGCAAACCTAGTGTACACCTCATATTTGTCAATATTAGTAAACATTTGGTTTACAGAATTTACAATGTTTGTAAACCTTTGCAAATAGTGTTAATTTCAGTCTTGAGTGCACTTTCACTTTATTAAATAGTAATGTTGTTTAGCCCTTAAAACGCAATGTTAGGAGTTTACTAACGAAACTTCGTAAATACAGACCTTGAATCAGCTTCAGTAGTTGTTCTCCACTCTCTGCAGTGACTTAGAAAAGGTACAGATGATTTGAAGAAAACAGTTTAATTGTGCATCACTGGCAGAACACCTAAAAAAAGATTATACAAATATTTAAAGGCCATTCACCATATGATTGCATGCCAACATTACACTGCAGACATCACATACGATGTAGTTTGATACAAAAACATACAAAACAATAGCAGAGTTTGGAATTGGTAGGAGCTATTTAGCTCCTGGTTATAGCCAAAGAGAGCCTGGTTAACAAGAAACCAAGAGCTACCAGGGAAGTGGTGCTATACAAACACGGTTATCTAATATTAATTGGGTAGGTTTGGGTATGTGTATACAAGAGAATCATGGACACACTTAAGAGACATTTAAAGCATATTGGAGAATATATATAAATCGACAAAAAGTAGAGTTTGCGTCTTACGCAAAGGTTATCTTTGCTGTGCTCTATGCCCTAGCTCCTGGTTGCCATAGCGTAGCTCCTGCCTAATTGGTGATGCCTGAAACACAGAATCTGAATTTTGCTCCTGTTCAAGAAATCCTAATTTTGATGCCTGCAATTGTAACCAGTAACTTTTTATCTACGACTCTAGACTCTTGTTACACCACACCTACATGTCTTATGAATTGTTGGTTAATCCTCCCGTTATGGCTCTTTACTTGTCTTTCTTTAATCTAAATTCACCAGTCGCTCAAATGTCATAAATGTCCTCAGTGTGCTAGAGCACGAAAAAAAAACTTTCACATGGCAAATTAACGTAAGCAACAGCTACAAATCATGTTTACAGCCATGTGAACCAATATGTTAATGTGTTTAAAAGTTAAAGAAACTGCTGTACGTTGACCATTAGGCATATAGTGGCCACTAGCAAATTTAAAAAAGAAAACACTGTTGAAACCAGATGAGGTCCTACAGCACATAGAAGAGAACTATAGGTGAAGCTAATGTATGCTATATTGGAAACCCACAACAAAAGCATTTTGAAAAACAAGGTCCTATATTTAGACAAGTCCAGCATATGCTTCTCCTAGCCTGCTAAAATACTGGTGTGTACCTCAACCCTGCAGAGCATCAGCTCTCACCAGAGGTTTCATCAAAATCACAATTCTAATCCCAGACAGTATCCAACATGATTTCACATCCTTTGATTGGAGTAGGGAAATCTGACTAAACGCAAGCAACTTACAAGGCACATGCATTTAAAACAGAATAATGGCAATTACAATGTGTGTGACTGTGGTCAAGTAGTTGTACAAATTAAGCCTTCCAGGTATTGGGGCATGTTGAATGCGGTCATTAGAAATATAGAAACAAACATATGAGCAGTTAGACGCATCTGCTCTGCTGATTCCCTGCTGCGGCAACAATATCATCATCTTAGCTTCTACATCAGTCACTGATTACTTGACAGAGTTCATAAAATAGTAATATTAACCACTTACAAAGCAAAAATAGCTAAACATTCCATCTTGAGTCAAAGTGTAGAGAGTATTCGATAGTTTTTCGGAAGAATATTTCCTGTTGAAAAGCAACATCATTTGTGGCATTAAAGGCATTAGAGATAGTGATTTGGCCAGGATCAGAGTTTTGTCAAGTGGGGGACTTAAACATATTAAACATAATTATCCAGCTTATTGAGGCATATCTCTTACGCCTTCAGAACCAGGTGTCCACAACAATGTGTTCCCTATATCCACTTTGTAAAGTTTAACTCCCCATTGTGAAGGTCTTACTTCTCTGTGCCCTCATCATGGATCTATGGTTCCTTTAGCCACTTTGTGAAGCCCTGTATCCCCCTTGAGAACAATGATATAAAATTAGCATGGTGTGAATGACCATATATACATGCATAACTCAAATTCTAAAAAAGCAAAATGAGGACAATTAGCTAATTGTAACTTACTGCTTATAATCAAAAGGAAGGAAGAAAGCGAGAGGGAGAAAGAGAAAAATTGAGACATAGAAAAAAGGCAGAGAGAGAGAAAGACAACCATTACCACATAGTGGCAGACCGCTTATAGCGAGCGCCTCCTCCATGGCAGATTGTAAGAAATTAGGTTAACCATTAGCAGTGAGTGGCAGACCGCTTGGAGCGCGCGCCTCCACAGTGACTCTGATCCAAAGAAAGGAGGAGGATGGCCATTAGAATAGTGTGAGACTGCTTAGAGACAGATATTTACTTGGGATCCAAAGGAGTGAAGGGAGGACAGAGAATCCCAAGCTGGAGGTGAGAGAGAATTGCACACGAAGGGCACAAACAAGACAGAGCTTTAAATGCTGGTCTAAACATTTTCACAATTTGGGAGAGTGGTGGTTTTTAAGCTAAGCCTAAATGCCTATGCATTGTCAGATATTGAGCAGCCTTGTATTACAATAGCCGTTTATTACTGTTTTGCATGCCTGTGACGTCTAAAAACATATAACCCTTCAAACAAACTCGCATTAGCCCTTTCATTTCAAGAAATTAAACATTCTTCAGTGAAAGATGTGTATATTGTACTTTTAATCAACTACCTATAAACGCATACCCAAATTCAAACAGCCATCCCAAAATAAAGAGGATTTATTCGTTACCAATCCTGGTTAGCATTAAAATCCATCACCAACATAGGTCAGTGTGATGCTGCTGTTCCCTCTGACCTAATCAGATTTCCAGAAACCCAACTCATGCTTGTAAAACGCAGCAGGTGAAAACCCTGGCAGGCAACTATATTTCATCTTTTTCCAAGTACCCATCATTACACTAGCAGTTGTCGAGCTCTCTTACCGTGAAGATGGAATGGCATAGAAGTAACTCTCGGAACACAGACTGGGTTAAAGGCAATCTGGCTTGTAACTCAAGTCATCTGACTATCTTTTACCTGCAATGAGTTCATGAGATTGTGAGTGGGGACATGTTCCTACTAATCAAAATAAAGATCTGATGGGCAGGAACAGCCCCAAGGTATCTGGCATCACCTAGTATACAGGAAACATATCTGGAGAACTAGCAGCTAGTACATGACATGCCACACATGTAATATTCATTTGAGATCCAAACTATTGTCCATTATATATGCCTTATTGTAATGTTAATGTGATTAGAATTGTGCTTCATAATGTTTTTTCTTTTTATTATGGTGCGATTGATCTGTGGAAAGTTTATTTTAAGCTATACACAATGTTTTATTATTAATATTCTGCATTATACTTTTAAATGTTATATGTATCATAATGTTCCTTTATACACATTCCAAAAATGGGTTATTTTCACATAGGTATATTTGTATGATAAATGTAGATCCTAGTATTGCTTGGTGTCAAGATAACTGGGCTCTTTGAATCTACAAGCATGAAATAAATAGCTCCCAGCAATTTCCCGTCTTGCATTACATTTGAGAAGGACAAAAGAGAACGAAACAGTCAATCTTGTCCATGGTGCCAACATTTTTCATATGGTTCAAAGCTTTGCACTTTCCACAATGCAAAATACATATTCTGCTGCTAACACTGGACTATCTGGTGCACATTCCCTCCCCCACACTTTGTTACATTACATGTGACCCGTGCGCATATACACATCTTCACTAGTTGCCATGGTAAATTCTGTGCAAGGCTCCGCCCACACATTTTGCAGTTGTCCTCATACTGGTTGTTCCTGGTGCCACGCTAAACTGTAGCTTCATTGGCACAGCCTGACACAAATACCAAGTAAGCAACATTATTACCAATTACCATTATTACCATTGCTGTTTATGTTGAAACGAGTTATTTTCTCCTCTTTCTAGAAAAGTCGAATCTGGATGTTTTTGCAGTGTGCTGCCCCGCCCCTGTTCTCCATCCACACTGCTCCTGCGTTCCCCTGTGGTGTGTTGCCTGTGTGTTGCCTCCTATGTGCCTCCTTCTGTGTGAAACTGGGTGCTTCATGTGGTGTGCGGCTGTGGGCTGTGCTTCCTTTCCTCCCTTACTCTCCCTTCTTTCCTCCTCACACGCTATATGGTGCTCTCTATCTCCCATCTGCTCAAACTGCTACTCTATCTCCTATCCTATCCCATCACATCCCTCTCACTAAGTCTGGAAGGAAAATGTTCAAGAGGTATATCCTGGTCTCCAACCCAGTCCTCCGTATCGCTGATACCCACATCATCGCTTCCTCCAGACAGACTAACCAACATCCTCTTTGTCGTTCCCTCTCCAGACTTATGGAGACCTCATATGATCTCTTGTTCTCTCTCCTTTCTCCTTCTCTCCAATTAATAGTGGTTCCCAGTGGGAGGTCCTCCTGGCCCTCTTCCAATCCTCCAAGACCATTATCAATGTCTATCTAAATGGTAGTATCATGGTCCAGGGTTCTCAGCCCAATCTCCTTCTTGATAGGCATCCCCCACATCTTATCAACTTCCTCCCTTCTCCTGCCTCTCCTAACACGTCTCTGGCCCCTATCTCACCTCAGTGTACTGCCTCTGCCCACTCTCTGGATCCTCTACCGCCTCTCCTGGATGTACCTCACTCCTGCACCCCACGCTGTAAGTCTTTCAAATGTGGCAACCTGCTCTACGTAGCTACTCTCAACTCTTGCTCTGGTGGTAAACATTCCTCTGACAACTGTCACCTCCTCTAAACCTTGACCTGGATGTCCTCACGTTCACTGAGACATGGTTCATGGACAGCTCTGTCACAAGTTTTGACACTCTCCTCCCTGAGGGCTACAAGACCCTCTCCAAGCCCAGAACCAACGGCACAGATGTGGAATGTCCCTGATCTTTCTGGTTAGGTCCCTGCTTCTGTCATTCCTACAGAAGCCTACACCTCCATTGAATGGCTAGTCTGCAGGCTCTCTATCACTCCTGGCCTCTCGCCGACTGTGGCCACAGTCTACAGGCCTCCTGGCCAGGTCACCCTCTTCCTCTCAGAATAGACGGACCTCTCTATGTTCCTCCTTGCCTCGACCTCTCAACTTCTCCTCCTCAGAGACCTCAACATTCAATTAATGCATCTAATCCTCTCTCACTTTCCTTTCTACCCTCTGGTCCGACACTCTGCAGGACACATTGGATGTTCTCATCTCCTCAGACATCCCACTCTCTAACCCTCTCACTACTCCTCTCTCTTAGAGTGACTGCTTTCTGCTCTCCTCTCACCTAAAACTTCTTCCCCTCAAGCAAAGCCTACTTCAGCACAGTCACCTTCATTCTCGGTCATTCGGCACATCAATCAAGTGTCAGTGGACGACTTTGCCTCTACTTTCTCTGCTCCTCCTACTCCTGCAGCTGACTCGCACTCTGACACAGCCCTCTCTAACCTGCATCTTTCTATTGCCAACACTGTGGACATCCATGCCCCATCATGAGAATCAGTCTGAAGCCTACTTCCACGTGCAACTCTTGGTACGACTCCAACCTCGCCGCCCTGCAGGACAATGATCAGGTTGATAAATGCTATTAGTGCTTGGGTTGTTGGTTGCGCTATATAGATTTCCAGTGGATGGTTCTGCCATATTTACACAATGGTAGGTGTGATGAGGAGATTCACTGCTAGATGGCCCCCAGTATCTAGTTCTGCTCTTACATTGTCAGGTGTGTAGGATTAGCAGGCAAGTTCCTTCTTTGGCTGATTGTGTATTGCACTATTGCATAGCCTTAATCAGTCTCATGATTGTTATTGGCTCTTGGGTTACCGGTCAAGCACAATCACCCCTGATTAATGGTGATAGATAGCTTTAGGCCTCACAGCGTATGGAATTCTTGCAGGTGAGGGGAAGAATACATTGTGTCAATTACTGACTTCTGTCATGATCCCGCTACAATTCGGGTTCCAAGACTCAGCAAAGGCTCTAGGTGGTGTAGTTAGGTAGTATCAGGCCTGATTGTCTATAGCAGGGTCTGTAATCAGCGGGCTACCACACCAGGTGTCGCTTGTAGTGATAGGTGGGGTGGTTAACTGCAATCCCTTGTGTTTTTTAGGCAAAGAGCCGGCTTTAAGTACTTTCTGGAAGACCATGTAGTCTTCACTATTTCTAATACTGGGAGGCAGTAAATTCCCCAAAGTTGACAGCAGAGTTGAGTAGGCTGACCCTCTGATTATTCCCATATTGGGGGTTGGAATCACGAGGAGGAGGGCAGTATTTGATCTAAAGGTGCGAGTTGGCTGCTAAGGCATAATCTTATCTTGTTGGAATTTGGGGCCTGCTTTGTGCACCACTCCATGGGTAATACAACCGGTATTACAACCGCTTAACTGGTAACTGCTCCTGAACCTTCATGGGTCCCCTATAAGTAGACCAGTGGGCACTCTCTCCCCTGTTTGGCTCGCTGAGTGCAGTGCAATGCTCAAATACACCCAGGGTCAACCCATTCTGCATTCCCCCAGTATCCCTATGGGCTAAACTTCACAAAAATGTCCACTCTCACTGTAAGTGAAAAAGGTTACTTTAATGTGACAGGCCACAGCTTACAAACATTGCTAACCTGGCTCCTCAGCCTTACAGACAAATCAAACCATGAACAAATATCTAATATTAAAAATCCTTCCTCTCCCACCCCCATTCCATTCCCTCCCTTCAATATTCCTCTCCCCTTCAACTCCACACTGTCTTTCCTAACTTCATCCATGTCCTCTCCCAGAGCCAACACCCACCCTTCTTCACTCCTCTTACCCTTTCTTGCAACCCTGGGCTAGCCTGTCCATCCAAACACCCCCTTTTCCATGATGATAACCCTCTGGCTTCCACTAACCATCCTTTAACCAACCGTGTCACTGGCACACAGAAGAATACCTCCTAGATGTGTTCTTTCTGCCCTAACCCCACACCCTGGAACCTTGCCATTTCCCATCACACCATACTCCTCCCCATCCTAGAGAAGCGTACCACATCTTCCTTATAGGTTTCCAACTTCATACCTATCAATCAAATGGCATCTCCCGTGTCCCACCACACCCTACTGAACGTAACCTCTTTTTTTTCTCCAACCTTCTTGTACTACACATCTCCCCCCCTTGCCCATACACCCCCACCCTGTCTGGTCTTTCCGGCGACCACTCAAACTGATGTCATTGAAACCCAATCCGTGTCATGGCTTGAATGGGCGGGCTCTTATCTGCCGGACACGCGGCTTGGCAGGGGATGCAGGCCTTTACGAATTCGGTCACTCGGTGTTCCAGGTCGGGGAACCAGACTTTGAGCCTTAGGCGCGCCTTCATCTTAGCCATGCCTTGATGTCCTGTGTGGGCTAGCTGGAGAACCCTTGTGACCAGGGACCTGGGGATCACGATCTGTTCTCCCCGCAGTAGCAGGCCGTCCGTGGACACCGAGAGCTCGTGTCGAGCCTTCCACAATGATTGTAGGTCTCTCTGCACCTCTGGGTTTCTTCTGGCGTTGTTCAGGAGGACGTCTCGCCATTCCCCCGTGGCTACCGCTCTTTTCACTCGCAAGAATGCCTCGTCAGAGTTCGAGTCATCTGCAATGTCCTTCCTGGACAGGGCCACTGGTAGGGCTGATTCAACGACGAGATGCACAGTGTCCCCAGCGTCAGACAGCTCCACCGGGTTCTGGGCGTCCCTCGTGCCTGGGTGGCGGGACAGGTAGTCTGCGGGGTTGTGGGTGCCTGGGCGGTACACCAACCTGACGCTGTATTCGATGAGCGATAGCATCCATCTTTCGATACGGGGAGGCGGCTTGGAAGAAGTGCCGGACAGGATGGGAATCAGGGGTTTATGGTCTGTGACCACGACGACAGGCTTGCCGAGGATATATATCCTGAAGTGTTTGCATCCCCATAGGATGGCAAGGGCCTCTCTCTCGATTTGTGAGTAGCGCCTTTCCGTGTCGGTGAGGGCCTTGCTAGCGTATGCTATGGGTCTCATGGCACCCAGTTCATCGGCCTGCATGAGGACTGCCCCTAGTCCTACAGGGCTGGCGTCAACGACGATCTCTGATTCCCGGCTGGGGTGGAAGTAGGCCATTGTCTCCTGCTCTGACAGGGCCTCTTTGATGGCATTGAACGATCTTTGTTCCGTCGCTGTCCATTGCCACGGTATGTCATTCCTGGTAAGTGCTCTCAGTGGTTCTGATAGGGAGGCCAGGTCTTTGATGAATCGGCCGCAGTAATTGACCATCCCCAAGAAGCTCCGAACTTCTGCTGGAGATGTGGGTGGAGGTGCATCTCTTATATCTTTCACTTTGCCAGGATCAGGTGAAATGCCGTTCGCGTGGAAGGTGAACCCGAAGAATTCCAGCCGATCTTTGAGGAATTCGCACTTTTCTTGGTGCAGTGTTAGACCTACCGCCTGGAGCCTCTCAAACGTGCGTTCCAGCCTTTTAAGGTGTTCGCTCTCTGACTTGGCGAAGACCAAAATGTCGTCGGACATGTTAATGACACCCCTCAGGCCGGATAACGCTCCTCTTATGGCGTTCTGGAAGACTTCAGCCGCGGATGAGATCCCGAAGTTAAGTCTCTTGTATTGGTACAATCCTTCGTGCGTCGTGAACGTAGTAATGTACCTCGACTCGGGGTGCAGTTCCAGTTGATGGTAGCCGGATCTGAGGTCCAGTTTGGAGAAGACCTTGGCGCCTTGGAGTTCACCGACAATATCATCCAGGGTGGGCGTGAGGTGGCGCTCTCTTTTGATGGCGGCATTAGGGAGTCTCATGTCCACGCAGATGCGCACGGCCCCTGGTTGTTTCGGCTTCGGGGCTACTACGATGGGCGAAACCCAAGGAGTGGGCCCTTCTACCCGTTCGATGATGTCTCGGTCCATTAGCTGTTGCAACTCGTCCTCCACTTGTGCCCTCAGGTGAAATGGAATTCGGCGGTGTTTGAGGGCTGTCGGCCTTACGGACTTGTTGATGTGCAAGCGAATAGGGTCTGCGTTCAGTTTGCCGATACCCTTGAAGAGACTCTCGAACTTGTGTAGCATGCATTTCAGATCTGCGTGGTACACCCCAAATGTGAAATGGACAATGTCAAGCGCTTCTGACGCAGCACAGCTCAGCAGAGAATGGGGGCTGACGTCGGTGACGAAGAATCTTGCCTTGATGGAGTTCTGTCCATGAGATACTGGGGCGACAAACGCACCCTGGATGGGTAAGGGGGAGTCTCCACCGAATGCGTATATCCTAGCCGTTGATGTTGACAGTTCTGGTGGGCCTGGCAGGGCTACGTAGTGCTTGGTGGCTAGCACGCAGACTGAGGCTCCGGTGTCAATAAGGATGGGGGTGGGGGTGCCTTTGATGTTGACGGTGCACTTGGGTTGGCGCTTCGTGCTGGAACTTTTCGCGATGCTGGAGATGAAGAAGACTTCTTCCTCCTCTTCTTTTTCTTCCGCGAGGTCTAGGTCTAGCAGGCCTTGATCAATCGAGGAGATGCCTCTCACTCTGCGAGTACCGCCTCGCCCCACTCTCTCTGGTCCTCTCGCTGTTGTAACAGGGACAGCCGCACGGCACATTCTGGCAAAATGACCTAGTGTACCGCACCGAGCGCATGTCCTTGACTTCGCCGGGCAGTCACCGCTGTGTGGGAGGTCATACCCACAGTTCGAGCACGATGGGGCGTTGCTTGGAGTGGGCGCGGCGTCAGGCCTTCTCGGCGCCCATCTCGACCTACTCGCAGCTGACCGTCCTACTGCAAACGCGTCTTCGTTGTGTCCTGGTCGCGAGGCAGCGTCCATTTTCACGCCTCTGGCCTCTGCTAGCTCATGTGCTCTGCCTAGGTCTAGAATCTGCTGGAGGGTCAGGCCAGGCTCCCTCAACACTTGCCTCCGAAGTTTTCCGTAGCTGCACCCCTGCAGTAGTTGGTTGCGGACCATTTCCTCTTCGTCGGCCCATCTGCAAGAGGTCGCCAGGTGTCTCAGGCGGGCGCATAATTTGTCTAGGGGTTCATCGTCCAATTGTTTCTCAGCGCCCATGACAAACCTGTCAAAATCCACATTGGCCATGGGTAAGAAGTGGTCTTTGAGTGCCTGCTTGACCGTGTCGTATGTGACCACGGGGATGACAAGGGAGTCGTAGATCTTGTGGACATCTGCGCCTGCCGAATAGATCATGGTTGCAATCTTCTCGTCATCATCGTTAACCCCAGCCGCCCTGAAGAACATGTCTAGTCTTTTGACCCACAATAGCCACTTCGGGCCTAGCTTGGAAGGGGGCCCAGTGGCATCGAATTCCGGCATGGGGACTAGGGAGCTGCGGGCTCTGCGGGGGATCGGGGGTGCAGCACCCTCATCGTCAGCACCGTCACCCATTTTAGTGGTGGGTACTCACGGGTGGCTGTCTCGGCCCTGCGGTAGTGTTGGGAGCGAAATCCCCTTCTTTCTTCTTTGTTGCCACAGTCCTGCACCAGCAAGACTGTGGGCGTTCCAAAAATTGCTTTCTTTTTTTTTTTCAGGTCTTCCGACACCGTTGGCGAGTGGCGCACGAGCACCCAGTTGGGCCGCAACCACGGTCGCCACGTGTGACGGGGAGCGGGTAAAGAAAATGGCCGCCGGTGCTCCGTCGGTCCGTGACACGGCGGACTCAGTCACTCCGTTGCTGCCGGGCACGGAAGTGGGCCGTGGCTCCATCTTCGTCGCCAGTGTGGTGATTGGGGGGCCCATGGTGGTGGAGTGCGGGCCCCTCCTATATCTGGGCCCTACGCGTAGCGGCGCTGCGCAAGAACAGACAACGGAGACGTCCGCTTGCTCCAGCGCTCCGGCTCCAACTGCCGCCGGGCGCCGCCTTTATTAAACTGGTGCGCATGCGCCAGCTCGTGGGCCGCGCATGCGCATTATGTGTACCACGTACACAACAAGCATGATTAAAGCTAGATGCACTGCTTCTTGGCATAAACACTACATAGTAAAATAGAAGGCCAGATTCTCAAACCATTTACAAATTGTTCAGGCATGTGAAAGGAAATCCCAAATGTTGCAAGGTACATACTAGAGAATGTGCAGCTGCGGTCATGCCGCAGGTGACTGATACACACGCCAAAACTCACTTATGATTCACAAAGAGATGTACTCTGAGAATGTCCTGTCTCTGTAGCACATTCCCCTGCATCTGCAATCGCTGGTCACAAGCATGGGAGAAAGCAGAACGCAAACAAGAGACCTTCAGTGCATGCCACCATATAGAAGCCAATCATTTGTTTTTGTTTGTATTTTCAACCCTGTTATAGGGTTGGCAATATAAAGAATGCATTAACTTTGACAGGCTCTGTATGTTCCATCATTACCAATGAGGGCCTTTTGACATACTTGAGTGTGGGCTAACCCCAGTCTTCCACCTACACGTATGCAACGGGCCAATGTATGTGTGAGCACTAGTTTCACATGCAACATTGGCATATGGATGGATGGGATGTCTCTAGGTTCCTTGTGCCCGAGTGCAACTCTGATTTAGTGCGATTCATTCCGAGCTGGAAACACATCAGCCTTGGTTGTCTTCTCGTGCAATTCGGAGTATTTTTTCAAAACGAAATCCTGCATTAAAATCGCTTGGGTTCATTTTAGATACTAAGTTAACTATGAAACTCCATGGATTAAGGAAAGTTGAGATGGTTTATAATCAATTTGCGTCTCTTAGCTGTCTATATTCGGTCTACCTTATTCGGTTCAATCCATAGTTCTGTCTCAAGTTAATTGCTGAAATGCCATATTGGTTGACTTTCAAAGTACCAGATTAGACACACTGCAAGTGGCATTTCATTCGGCAGCTAAATCGATTTTAGGAGTCAGGAAATGTGATTTAGTTTCACCTGTTTAGAACAATCTACGCTAGTATCCTTGGGAAGAACACATTCTTTACAAGTTATGATATATACCATTCAAAGCTTTCTTGGCCATCCCTCCTGTCTTGACTACAAACTTTTCAGGAAATACAGAAGTTCACATAATCAAAGTAAACGTCTCTTGGTGATTCCCACAGATGCATTGTGGCACAGCTCAGAATATCTGGAAAAGTGTTCCCTTTACTTTGCAAACTGTCCAATCCGAATTATGTTTCCGAAATATTAATTTACTGATTCTTTCCAGATCTTTCTTTCTGTGTTTGCAGTTTCTTCCTGTGTTTTATGGAATTGCCAGTGCTTATGGTATATTAAATTGTAGTCTGTACATTTTTGAGAATTTAATGGGTATTGATTATTTTTACATGTTGCTCTTTTTTAATAAGGGGCACACGTTATAAATGGTGGTAATGAAATAAAAATACATGAAATTCAACATATTACTAAATTGGATCCATTGCACCAGCTTTATTTTTGACAAAAACTCCATAGCTCGCTGTTGCTGAAACGAGTGGAATATTTCTGCATATACTTTACTTCACAATCTCTCATGAATTATGTGCTGATTTTGGAACAAGCCATATTTATATGAGACTCAAAATGAACTGCTTGTGGTGGGTAGAAAACCTCTCAGTAATGTCCTCACTGCAAGAATTTGTCCTGGGAGGATAGCTCAGGTGCAACTTGCTTGCCTTGGAAGCAAAACGACACGGCAAAACACAGGTTCGATCCCCGGGTCTGTGCTTAGAAACCTGTGGGTATTAAGCGAGTTATAAATAACCAGTCATGTCAGGATGAGTTTAGAAATGGTGCCGGTAAATGGGTAGGATTGTTATCATTTTGCTCATAAAGGCTAGATATTAACACGTTTGCACACTAATGCAAAGGCTTGCTCTACCTGCACTTCAATAATACATAATATGTCCCTGTAAACCTCATCAATGGCTTCCCTAAGGTTCATGGACACCCTTCTTTAAGAAGGGATGCACAAACTATTTTGTCTGTATTCTGGAGTCAAGTGAGGTATGTCTAGGGCAGAGAGGTTAAAAGGAGTTCCCTAAGATATTCAACAAGGCTTTGTGCTTACTCCATGTACTTATGTAACATGTTCATTAATGATCAATATGTATACTGTAAGTGCCTAGAGGCGTTGCCCAAGTATCGGGGTCATTATGGTTTCCCTCTTTCTGTTTGCTAATAATGCTGGGTTCTTGTCACACAGAGATAATAGTTTTAATGAAGCTGATGAGCCGTTTTGAATCCTATTGAATCATATTGTTTTGCTAAGGGGCTCAAGATTAATAAATGCAAAACTAAGGCAATGTTGTATTAGTATTTTCTTGTATTTGTTTGTGATTTGCAAAGTGCTTTAAAGCAAAGCACTACAAAAAGAGAAATACTTTACAATACAATAAAAAAAGAAATGCAGATTACGCAAAATTATCATGGTTATCAACTTAATTGAAGGAGATCATTCTTAAGAGAAGTGCAAAATAAAGAGTAAGAAGTGATAGAGTGAAGAAAAAGATGAAGAGCATTCCAGTGAAGTGGAGCTAATAAAGTAAAAGATTGAAACTGTGACTGTGCACATGGGTGGCGAGGAACTGATACAATAATTTGAGATTGTGAACGGACAGAATGAGAAGGACAGTAAAACGAGACAAGAGATGTAAGAGGTATGCAGTATGAAGTTGAAAAGGGGGACATGAAATAAAGGGGGGAGTAGAAGGGGGAATAATGTTAGCACGAAAAAAAGATAATTTCAGTCTTTGTTGCATTTAGGACAAAAAAATGATCCGGCATCCAAGAATTGATAGCTAAGAGGCAAGAAGCAAGATTATCATGAATAGAAGATGTAAAAGATGAAAAAGACAAGAACACGTTTGTATCACCCACATAGAAGTGATGGGATAACCCAAAGTATATAACGACAGAAGCATGTGAAGAAGTATAGAGGGAGCAAAGTGAAGGTCCTTAGACAGAACCTTGAGGAACACTGTGAAGAAGAAGTAAAGTTTCAGAGGCAGACCAAGTTGTATACACTTCTACCCACTAGCTTATATACACATTAAGCCCACAAGCCAACACATGTTTCGACCTAGTGCGGTCCTTTTCAAGGCTGGGCTGAGAAACACAAACATTTTTGAATGCTGAATAGCCATTAAGCAAATCATATTCCAATCCTGTTGTGAATTAATGTGATCTTTATGACGTTTTAAACTAATGAGGGTGAATGTTCAATACTCCATCACTATTTTGTGTGTAGGTATGCTCGATTCAACCCTAACTATGATGCATATTCAAGGTTCTGTTTGCTTTTCTTGCATCATTTCTGGTATCCTTTCAATATTCAGGTTTCTACTCTGTTCAGTAAAGTCTTGCAGGCTGCATGTTTAGTGGCAGCCTCCCTGTCGGGATTGCCTCATGCTCTCGTCTATAATAGAGTATGATCCATGGTGTCAAAAGCAGCCGATAGATCCAAAAGAATTGCATGAAAATCATGGTTTACACATTTTATAAACTGCATGCAAACCTATGCAAACTGTAAGTTCAAAAACGTTTACAAGTGTTTTAAACCTTTTTGTAAACCTTTGGTTTACATTGCGTTTACACATGAGTAAACCTTGTAGTTATGCAAGTCCATTTGGACTTAAAGTTCCAGAGATTTGTAAACCCTAAGTTTGCAATGGTTTACAAATCTTGAATTCTTTGTAAACCTAACACATACTTAATGTTTCATGCACAATTGAACATTTCATTTACAAAGAAAACCTATTTGTAAACCATTGCAAACCTAGTGTACACCTCATATTTGTCAATATTAGTAAACATTTGGTTTACAGAATTTACAATGTTTGTAAACCTTTGCAAATAGTGTTAATTTCAGTCTTGAGTGCACTTTCACTTTATTAAATAGTAATGTTGTTTAGCCCTTAAAACGCAATGTTAGGAGTTTACTAACGAAACTTCGTAAATACAGACCTTGAATCAGCTTCAGTAGTTGTTCTCCACTCTCTGCAGTGACTTAGAAAAGGTACAGATGATTTGAAGAAAACAGTTTAATTGTGCATCACTGGCAGAACACCTAAAAAAAGATTATACAAATATTTAAAGGCCATTCACCATATGATTGCATGCCAACATTACACTGCAGACATCACATACGATGTAGTTTGATACAAAAACATACAAAACAATAGCAGAGTTTGGAATTGGTAGGAGCTATTTAGCTCCTGGTTATAGCCAAAGAGAGCCTGGTTAACAAGAAACCAAGAGCTACCAGGGAAGTGGTGCTATACAAACACGGTTATCTAATATTAATTGGGTAGGTTTGGGTATGTGTATACAAGAGAATCATGGACACACTTAAGAGACATTTAAAGCATATTGGAGAATATATATAAATCGACAAAAAGTATAGTTTGCGTCTTACGCAAAGGTTATCTTTGCTGTGCTCTATGCCCTAGCTCCTGGTTGCCATAGCGTAGCTCCTGCCTAATTGGTGATGCCTGAAACACAGAATCTGAATTTTGCTCCTGTTCAAGAAATCCTAATTTTGATGCCTGCAATTGTAACCAGTAACTTTTTATCTACGACTCTAGACTCTTGTTACACCACACCTACATGTCTTATGAATTGTTGGTTAATCCTCCCGTTATGGCTCTTTACTTGTCTTTCTTTAATCTAAATTCACCAGTCGCTCAAATGTCATAAATGTCCTCAGTGTGCTAGAGCACGAAAAAAAAACTTTCACATGGCAAATTAACGTAAGCAACAGCTACAAATCATGTTTACAGCCATGTGAACCAATATGTTAATGTGTTTAAAAGTTAAAGAAACTGCTGTACGTTGACCATTAGGCATATAGTGGCCACTAGCAAATTTAAAAAAGAAAACACTGTTGAAACCAGATGAGGTCCTACAGCACATAGAAGAGAACTATAGGTGAAGCTAATGTATGCTATATTGGAAACCCACAACAAAAGCATTTTGAAAAACAAGGTCCTATATTTAGACAAGTCCAGCATATGCTTCTCCTAGCCTGCTAAAATACTGGTGTGTACCTCAACCCTGCAGAGCATCAGCTCTCACCAGAGGTTTCATCAAAATCACAATTCTAATCCCAGACAGTATCCAACATGATTTCACATCCTTTGATTGGAGTAGGGAAATCTGACTAAACGCAAGCAACTTACAAGGCACATGCATTTAAAACAGAATAATGGCAATTACAATGTGTGTGACTGTGGTCAAGTAGTTGTACAAATTAAGCCTTCCAGGTATTGGGGCATGTTGAATGCGGTCATTAGAAATATAGAAACAAACATATGAGCAGTTAGACGCATCTGCTCTGCTGATTCCCTGCTGCGGCAACAATATCATCATCTTAGCTTCTACATCAGTCACTGATTACTTGACAGAGTTCATAAAATAGTAATATTAACCACTTACAAAGCAAAAATAGCTAAACATTCCATCTTGAGTCAAAGTGTAGAGAGTATTCGATAGTTTTTCGGAAGAATATTTCCTGTTGAAAAGCAACATCATTTGTGGCATTAAAGGCATTAGAGATAGTGATTTGGCCAGGATCAGAGTTTTGTCAAGTGGGGGACTTAAACATATTAAACATAATTATCCAGCTTATTGAGGCATATCTCTTACGCCTTCAGAACCAGGTGTCCACAACAATGTGTTCCCTATATCCACTTTGTAAAGTTTAACTCCCCATTGTGAAGGTCTTACTTCTCTGTGCCCTCATCATGGATCTATGGTTCCTTTAGCCACTTTGTGAAGCCCTGTATCCCCCTTGAGAACAATGATATAAAATTAGCATGGTGTGAATGACCACATATACATGCATAACTCAAATTCTAAAAAAGCAAAACGAGGACAATTAGCTAATTGTAACTTACTGCTTATAATCAAAAGGAAGGAAGAAAGCGAGAGGGAGAAAGAGAAAAATTGAGACATAGAAAAAAGGCAGAGAGAGAGAAAGACGACCATTACCACAGAGTGGCAGACCGCTTATAGCGAGCGCCTCCTCCATGGCAGATTGTAAGAAATTAGGTTAACCATTAGCAGTGAGTGGCAGACCGCTTGGAGCGCGCGCCTCCACAGTGCCTCTGATCCAAAGAAAGGAGGAGGATGGCCATTAGAATAGTGTGAGACTGCTTAGAGACAGATATTTACTTGGGATCCAAAGGAGTGAAGGGAGGACAGAGAATCCCAAGCTGGAGGTGAGAGAGAATTGCACACGAAGGGCACAAACAAGACAGAGCTTTAAATGCTGGTCTAAACATTTTCACAATTTGGGAGAGTGGTGGTTTTTAAGCTAAGCCTAAATGCCTATGCATTGTCAGATATTGAGCAGCCTTGTATTACAATAGCCGTTTTTTACTGTTTTGCATGCCTGTGACGTCTAAAAACATATAACCCTTCAAACAAACTCGCATTAGCCCTTTCATTTCAAGAAATTAAACATTCTTCAGTGAAAGATGTGTATATTGTACTTTTAATCAACTACCAATAAACGCATACCCAAATTCAAACAGCCATCCCAAAATAAAGAGGATTTATTCGTTACCAATCCTGGTTAGCATTAAAATCCATCACCAACATAGGTCAGTGTGATGCTGCTGTTCCCTCTGACCTAATCAGATTTCCAGAAACCCAACTCATGCTTGTAAAACGCAGCAGGTGAAAACCCTGGCAGGCAACTATATTTCATCTTTTTCCAAGTACCCATCATTACACTAGCAGTTGTCGAGCTCTCTTACCGTGAAGATGGAATGGCATAGAAGTAACTCTCGGAACACAGACTGGGTTAAAGGCAATCTGGCTTGTAACTCAAGTCATCTGACTATCTTTTACCTGCAATGAGTTCATGAGATTGTGAGTGGGGACATGTTCCTACTAATCAAAATAAAGATCTGATGGGCAGGAACAGCCCCAAGGTATCTGGCATCACCTAGTATACAGGAAACATATCTGGAGAACTAGCAGCTAGTACATGACATGCCACAAATGTAATATTCATTTGAGATCCAAACTATTGTCCATTATATATGCCTTATTGTAATGTTAATGTGATTAGAATTGTGCTTCATAATGTTTTTTCTTTTTATTATGGTGCGATTGATCTGTGGAAAGTTTATTTTAAGCTATACACAATGTTTTATTATTAATATTCTGCATTATACTTTTAAATGTTATATGTATCATAATGTTCCTTTATACACATTCCAAAAATGGGTTATTTTCACATAGGTATATTTGTATGATAAATGTAGATCCTAGTATTGCTTGGTGTCAAGATAACTGGGCTCTTTGAATCTACAAGCATGAAATAAATAGCTCCCAGCAATTTCCCGTCTTGCATTACATTTGAGAAGGACAAAAGAGAACGAAACAGTCAATCTTGTCCATGGTGCCAACATTTTTCATATGGTTCAAAGCTTTGCACTTTCCACAATGCAAAATACATATTCTGCTGCTAACACTGGACTATCTGGTGCACATTCCCTCCCCCACACTTTGTTACATTACATGTGACCCGTGCGCATATACACATCTTCACTAGTTGCCATGGTAAATTCTGTGCAAGGCTCCACCCACACATTTTGCAGTTGTCCTCATACTGGTTGTTCCTGGTGCCACGCTAAACTGTAGCTTCATTGGCACAGCCTGACACAAATACCAAGTAAGCAACATTATTACCAATTACCATTATTACCATTGCTGTTTATGTTGAAACGAGTTATTTTCTCCTCTTTCTAGAAAAGTCGAATCTGGATGTTTTTGCAGTGTGCTGCCCCGCCCCTGTTCTCCATCCACACTGCTCCTGCGTTCCCCTGTGGTGTGTTGCCTGTGTGTTGCCTCCTATGTGCCTCCTTCTGTGTGAAACTGGGTGCTTCATGTGGTGTGCGGCTGTGGGCTGTGCTTCCTTTCCTCCCTTACTCTCCCTTCTTTCCTCCTCACACGCTATATGGTGCTCTCTATCTCCCATCTGCTCAAACTGCTACTCTATCTCCTATCCTATCCCATCACATCCCTCTCACTAAGTCTGGAAGGAAAATGTTCAAGAGGTATATCCTGGTCTCCAACCCAGTCCTCCGTATCGCTGATACCCACATCATCGCTTCCTCCAGACAGACTAACCGACATCCTCTTTGTCGTTCCCTCTCCAGACTTATGGAGACCTCATATGATCTCTTGTTCTCTCTCCTTTCTCCTTCTCTCCAATTAATAGTGGTTCCCAGTGGGAGGTCCTCCTGGCCCTCTTCCAATCCTCCAAGACCATTATCAATGTCTATCTAAATGGTAGTATCATGGTCCAGGGTTCTCAGCCCAATCTCCTTCTTGATAGGCATCCCCCACATCTTATCAACTTCCTCCCTTCTCCTGCCTCTCCTAACACGTCTCTGGCCCCTATCTCACCTCAGTGTACTGCCTCTGCCCACTCTCTGGATCCTCTACCGCCTCTCCTGGATGTACCTCACTCCTGCACCCCACGCTGTAAGTCTTTCAAATGTGGCAACCTGCTCTACGTAGCTACTCTCAACTCTTGCTCTGGTGGTAAACATTCCTCTGACAACTGTCACCTCCTCTAAACCTTGACCTGGATGTCCTCACGTTCACTGAGACATGGTTCATGGACAGCTCTGTCACAAGTTTTGACACTCTCCTCCCTGAGGGCTACAAGACCCTCTCCAAGCCCAGAACCAACGGCACAGATGTGGAATGTCCCTGATCTTTCTGGTTAGGTCCCTGCTTCTGTCATTCCTACAGAAGCCTACACCTCCATTGAATGGCTAGTCTGCAGGCTCTCTATCACTCCTGGCCTCTCGCCGACTGTGGCCACAGTCTACAGGCCTCCTGGCCAGGTCACCCTCTTCCTCTCAGAATAGACGGACCTCTCTATGTTCCTCCTTGACTCGACCTCTCAACTTCTCCTCCTCAGAGACCTCAACATTCAATTAATGCATCTAATCCTCTCTCACTTTCCTTTCTACCCTCTGGTCCGACACTCTGCAGGACACATTGGATGTTCTCATCTCCTCAGACATCCCACTCTCTAACCCTCTCACTACTCCTCTCTCTTAGAGTGACTGCTTTCTGCTCTCCTCTCACCTAAAACTTCTTCCCCTCAAGCAAAGCCTACTTCAGCACAGTCACCTTCATTCTCGGACATTCGGCACATCAATCAAGTGTCAGTGGACGACTTTGCCTCTACTTTCTCTGCTCCTCCTACTCCTGCAGCTGACTTGCACTCTGACACAGCCCTCTCTAACCTGCATCTTTCTATTGCCAACACTGTGGACATCCATGCCCCATCATGAGAATCAGTCTGAAGCCTACTTCCACGTGCAACTCTTGGTACGACTCCAACCTCGCCGCCCTGCAGGACAATGATCAGGTTGATAAATGCTATTAGTGCTTGGGTTGTTGGTTGCGCTATATAGATTTCCAGTGGGTGGTTCTGCTATATTTACACAATGGTAGGTGTGATGAGCAGATTCACTGCTAGATGGCCCCCAGTATCTAGTTCTGCTCTTACATTGTCAGGTGTGTAGGATTAGCAGGCAAGTTCCTTCTTTGGCTGATTGTGTATTGCACTATTGCATAGCCTTAATCAGTCTCATGATTGTTATTGGCTCTTGGGTTACCGGTCAAGCACAATCACCCCTGATTAATGGTGATAGATAGCTTTAGGCCTCACAGCGTATGGAATTCTTGCAGGTGAGGGGAAGAATACATTGTGTCAATTACTGACTTCTGTCATGATCCCGCTACAATTCGGGTTCCAAGACTCAGCAAAGGCTCTAGGTGGTGTAGTTAGGTAGTATCAGGCCTGATTGTCTATAGCAGGGTCTGTAATCAGCGGGCTACCACACCAGGTGTCACTTGTAGTGATAGGTGGGGTGGTTAACTGCAATCCCTTGTGTTTTTTAGGCAAAGAGCCGGCTTTAAGTACTTTCTGGAAGACCATGTAGTCTTCACTATTTCTAATACTGGGAGGCAGTAAATTCCCCAAAGTTGACAGCAGAGTTGAGTAGGCTGACCCTCTGATTATTCCCATATTGGGGGTTGGAATCACGAGGAGGAGGGCAGTATTTGATCTAAAGGTGCGAGTTGGCTGCTAAGGCATAATCTTATCTTGTTGGAATTTGGGGCCTGCTTTGTGCACCACTCCATGGGTAATACAACCGGTATTACAACCGCTTAACTGGTAACTGCTCCTGAACCTTCATGGGTCCCCTATAAGTAGACCAGTGGGCACTCTCTCCCCTGTTTGGCTCGCTGAGTGCAGTGCAATGCTCAAATACACCCAGGGTCAACCCATTCTGCATTCCCCCAGTATCCCTATGGGCTAAACTTCACAAAAATGTCCACTCTCACTGTAAGTGAAAAAGGTTACTTTAATGTGACAGGCCACAGCTTACAAACATTGCTAACCTGGCTCCTCAGCCTTACAGACAAATCAAACCATGAACAAATATCTAATATTAAAAATCCTTCCTCTCCCACCCCCATTCCATTCCCTCCCTTCAATATTCCTCTCCCCTTCAACTCCACACTGTCTTTCCTAACTTCATCCATGTCCTCTCCCAGAGCCAACACCCACCCTTCTTCACTCCTCTTACCCTTTCTTGCAACCCTGGGCTAGCCTGTCCATCCAAACACCCCCTTTTCCATGATGATAACCCTCTGGCTTCCACTAACCATCCTTTAACCAACCGTGTCACTGGCACACAGAAGAATACCTCCTAGATGTGTTCTTTCTGCCCTAACCCCACACCCTGGAACCTTGCCATTTCCCATCACACCATACTCCTCCCCATCCTAGAGAAGCGTACCACATCTTCCTTATAGGTTTCCAACTTCATACCTATCAATCAAATGGCATCTCCCGTGTCCCACCACACCCTACTGAACGTAACCTCTTTTTTTTTTCTCCAACCTTCTTGTACTACACATCTCCCCCCCTTGCCCATACACCCCCACCCTGTCTGGTCTTTCCGGCGACCACTCAAACTGATGTCATTGAAACCCAATCCCACCCCAAACCATTAACAAATGTACACACACAATTAATTCATCATCTCCTACTTAGCCGCCCTCATCCCTCACTTTCCCCTATAACACCCCTCACCCTCCTTCCAACCTTTCACCCCAATGCCAGCCCCGAGCCAATGCCCATCCTTTATCTATACCGCTTACCATTTGGAATCACAAGGAGGAGGGCAGTAATTGATCTAAGGGTGCGAGTTGGGTACTAAGGCGTAATCTTATCTTGTTGGAATTTAGGGCCTGCTTTGTGCACCGCTCCATTGGTGATACATAGAAATTTGACGGCATCCAATCAGGAGCCAGTGTAGGGTGCAGAGAGACAGTGAGATGCGGCCCCTTCGTCCTAGTGCAAGAAGCAGTCTGACAGCCAAATTTTGTACTATTTGGAGTTTGTTTAACTGGTAGGCCGGTGCACCCAGATAGAGGGAGTTTGCATAGTCAAGTCTGGACATTACAATGGACATAATTGCAGCCAGTCTGTTGGGGTAGGTAATGATATGATGATAGATAACAAGGAACAATCCCACAAAGGGATTTGAAGACACAATAGAGAAAGGTAAATTTAAGATAAGTGTGAATACAAAGAGAAGATAAAGAGGGAGACATAGAATCTGAAGGAGAAAGAAGATATTGAAGACAAATAGAAGCATAAAAGACAGACTTAAGAGGTACAAGGCCAGAGACAGGAACACCAAAAAGAGTGGTAGAACATTAAAATAGGCAGGAGAAAATAAGTGAAGAGGGCAGACGCTTAGTTGCAACAAATGTAAGAAAAGGTTGAGATTTCTGAATATTATAAAGGTGACAGTGACAGGCATGCAAACAGATAGTAATGTGATGAGAAAAAGATTAATCAGTTTCAAGGTAAAGACACAGATTGTGGGAAGAGGTATGCAGTATGAAGTTTAAAAGGGGGACATGAAATAAAGGGGGGAGTAGAAGGGGGAATAATGTTAGCACGAAAAAAAGATAATGTCAGTTTTAGTTGCATTTAGGACAAGAAAATGATCCGGCATCCAAGAATTGATAGCTAAGAGGCAAGAAGCAAGATTATCATGAATAGAAGATGTAAAAAAGACAAGAACACTTTCGTATCACCCACATAGAAGTGATGGGATAACCCAAAAGATATAATGACAGCAGCATGAGAAGAAGTATAGAGGGAGCAAAATGAAGGTCCTGAGACAGAACCTTGAGGAACACTGTGAAGAAGAAGTAAAGTTTCAGAGGCAGACCAAGTTGTATACACTTCTACCCACTAGCTTATATACACATTAAGCCCACAAGCCAACCCATGTTTCGACCTAGTGCGGTCCTTTTCAAGGCTGGGCTGAGAAACACAAACATTTTTGAATGGCGAATAACCTGTAAGCAAATCATATTCCAATCCTGTTGTGAATTAATGTGATCTGGATGAAGTTTTAAACTAATGAGGGTGAATGTTCGATACTCCATCACTATTTTGTGTGTAGCTATGCTCGATTCAAGGTTCTGTTTGCTTTTCTTGCATCATTTCTGGTATCCTTTCAATATTCAGGTTTCTACTCTGTTCAGTAAAGTCTTGCAGGCTTCATGTTTAGTGGCAGCCTCCCTGTCGGGATTGCCTCATGCTCTCGCCTATAATAGAGTATGATCCATGGTGTCAAAGGCAGCCGATAGGTCCAATAAGAAGAGAACAATGCTTAGATTAGCGAGCAGAAACCAGAGAATGACAGCCAGAAAGAAGAGCAGTTTCAGTAAAATGGAAAGGACAAAAACCCAACTGAAAGTGAGGAAGAATAGAGTTATCAGACGCAAAAGTGGTGTGGGGGTTTTGGCATTTCCCCAGACATATGATAGCCCTGAGTTGAGTTCCTGAGGAAGTAGTCCAGTGGTATGATTACCTCAAAATTTGAATGTCCACCTCAGCCTCTTGGAAGGTCACACTAGGGAATGGATAAATACCCTGAAACGAGTGGAGAGACTTTTTTGGTTTTAACCAAAGGTTTGACAGTATTCTGTTTTTGCCCCAAAAGTCCTATACAGCCATGGCTAGTGCAGTTGCCCACTCTACTAGTGAAGTGAAAGGACCCTACAAGTAGCTGAAAATGTATGTTCAATAATCAAATCAAAATGAATAGGAATATTAAGTATCTCCTATTAACGGTGTTCCTCTACTGTTATGGTAAATAATGAAATTAGATCTGAACATGAGATTTATTTAAGACTGCTGTACTGTGGGTTAGAGTTTAGATGAGAAAGTTGAGACTCAGGGCCTGATTCATGGAATACTTTGCACAGTGCAAAGTACTTTTCACTGGTGCAAAGTGACTTTGCACTACCAACAAACACGCTGATTCATGGAACAGTACAAAGTGTCTTTATGCTGTGCAATGTTACTTTGCACAGCAAAAATACACTTTGCTCTGTTCCATAAATCAGGGTGGAGCAGTGTAACGTGTATTTTTGCCGTGAATAGTGACTTTGCATGGTAAAAATACAATTTGCACTGTTCCATGAATCAGTGTGTTTGTTGGTAGTGAAAAGTCACTTTGCACCAGTGAAAAGTACTTTGCACCGTGCAACATATTCCATGAATCGGCCCATAGTCTTTAATATTCAACCTGGCAGGTTTAATGCGACAGGCTTCAGATTACAAACATTGCTAATCTGGATCCTCAGTCTTGCAGACTAACGAAACCATGAACACATATATAATATTAAAACTGCTTCCCCTCCCACCCAAATTCCATTCTCTCCCTTCAATATGCCTTCTACCTTCAATGCCCCATTGTCTTTTCCAACTTTATCCATGTCATGACCCTGAGCCAACGGCCAACTTTCTTCATCGTCCTCTTTCTTGCAACCCTGGGCTAGCATGTCTGTGCGAACAGTGCTAACTTGCTATTTACTGCGATAATACCCCTTCATCTTCCACCAACCATCCTTTAACCGACCATGTCCCTAACTTCCCTGCACCCTTAGATTTTCAATTCCTTGTGCCCTGACCCACAATAATAGGACTCACTCCTGTTAACCGGAGGGCCAGACTGATCTGCCCCATCAGCAACAACAGAATATAGATATCCGACAATGCAGCCAGCATGTCACACAAAACCACCAGTTCCCATTTTAAATCATCCCATATCTGTCCATTTTGTGACACCTATAAAAAAGTGGTGGGTGGGCATGCAATTTGAACAGCGTTAACCGGTAACTGCTCCTGAACCTTCATGGGTCCCCTATAAGTAGAACAGTGGGCACTCTCTCCCCTGTGTGGCTTGCTTACTGCGGTGCAGTGCTCAAATACACCCAGGGGCAACCCATTCTGTCCATCCAAACACCCCCTTTTCCATGATGATAACCCTTTGGCTTCCACTAACCATCCTTTAACCAACTGTGTCACCGGCACACAGAAGAACACTTCCTAGAGGTGTTCTTTCTGCCCTAACCCCACACCCTGGAACCTTGCCCTTTCCCATCACACCATACTCCTCCCCATCCTAGAGACGTGTACCACATGTTCCTTATAGGTTTCAAACTTCATACCTATCATTCAAATGGCATCTCCCGTGTCCCACCACACCCTACTGAACATAACCTCTTTTTTCTCCAACCTTCTTGTACTACACATCTCCCCCCTTGCCCATACACCCCCACCCCGTTTGGTCTTTCCGGCAACCACTCAAACTGATGTCATTGAAACCCAATCCCACCCCTGCTCTATAAGTCCTTCTTCACATATTTAATGGAAGCCAACCCAGATACCCTTTGTCCCCTGTCTTTGATAATATTGCTGCTGGCACGTGTTCCCCTCTTCCATCTAACTTCATCATCAGTAACTGGTAAAACCCCTTTCAACCTGCAAAAAGCATGCCCATCGCATCCTCACCTCTTCATCCATTCCTCCCCCTGTGTACTAAACACTTCTTCTCTCCTGTATTCCTGTCCCCATCACCTGCAAAATGTTCATATATCCATATCTGCATACTGCCACTTTTCAATGCCAAATCTGTGGAAAGAAACACAAAGAGTGACAACTATCTTACACCTTCCCCCTTCATACCTTATTTCATCCTTGGATGGAAAATGTAGCTTTAATGTGACAGGCCACAGTTTACAAAACCATGCTAACCTGACTCATTGGCCTTACAGACTACCAAACCATTAACAAATGTACACAAACAATTAATTCAACATCTCCCACTTAGCCACCCCTCATTCCTCCCTTTCCCCTATAACTCCCCTCACCCACCTTCCAACCTTTCACCCCAATGCCATCCCCGAGCCAATGCCCATCTTTTAACTATACCTCTTACCCATTTGTTTACCCCTGGGCTAGCCTGCCCATCCAGATTGCACTAACCACCTCCGTTACCGCTTAAATTGCATATTAAGAGCACGATAGGTTTCTTGCCCACTTTATCATATATGACAATCACCAGTTGCTGCTGTTTCAATAGATTTGACATTTGTTAAGGCATCTTTTTGGGAAATTGTTACTGCGCATCTGTGTTAGTGTAACTGATCTAACCCAATACTAGATGTGTGTACTGGTACTGAACAAATTAAAAAAGATTGCTTTATCAAACTTTGATGCTGAAATAGAATGTTTGCTTGTTTATACAATTATGTCATTGTCAACATATATATGGAACATCCTCACCTACCAATTGTTTGGTCCACTCATGGATTGCTTTACGCATTATCATTCCAGCATACTCTTGTCCGTATATCAGGAATCATCCCTTCACAATCAAGCAAACAGTAAGAGATACAAAGCAATCCCAACTGTGGATTAGGTGAATATTTCCAAATTTCCAACAGAGCTTTTAAATATTCTGTAGACGTTACAGTAACATATATTACTCCCCTGCGAGATATGTGGACTGGTCCTGATATTCCTGCCACAAAGGGTCATAGAAAGTCAGTGGGCAGGTTTGGTGGCTCTGAATGTTCCCCCGACCCAAAACTGCAGATGATTCCATGATGCTTCTGCTTTTAGAAACTGAATCAAGAGTTTACAAATCATTGGCACCAGGAGATGGGTGTTCAGCCAATCAGGTGGATGGAAACACCTGTGTTGGGCCAGCTACCTGAGCCCCTTCCCCAGGTGCAGACATTTATTTTGCATGTCGGTCGTTGCTCACTTACTTTCCCCTCCCCTTTGCCCTATCCTCCAGGCCCCCATGACATCACACTTAGATCCTGCCTTGACCCCTACCCACCCAGTCAGCTGCTGGAATGGCACTTCTTGATCCAGCTGCCGCTCTGTCATCATCCATACTTGGCCCACCATTGAAAATACAAAAGGGACTAAGTCACTTTTCTAATTGATATGGTAGCAACAATCTTGTTCTTATTTACAGCCGTTTGTCAGGGGCAGTACCGGGTCAAGTGAACTGGTGGCCATTACCAACCCTGAATGCTTCTGCCACGGGGGAGTGGTGGCTTTTTTATTTCTTTATTGAGTTCTTCCTGTCCCTGTTTAGTTCATGATGTAAATAATGTGTATTTTTTGTGTGACTGTTCATTGTTGCTCATAACATTTCATGGTGTTATTCATGTATCTACATATTTATTTTAGAGTGTCATGATGTGTAATGTTAAAGCACCTGGGAGTAACAAAAGAGGACATCAGGTACAATTCTGAGGTGTGGCACATAAAGAAAGAATAGGAATCTTGGGATGATGTTATGCCCCCAAGTAGTCCACTTAGTTACAGTCGGTATCCAAGGTGTGTGCTTTGTGTTGGCACTGCTTTTGCTAAGGCACCCCTAGGTGCATGAAATCAGGTGTTTGTAGGTTACTCATATTACAGCAAATGTAATCAAGTGGAGGTCGGTACACGTCAGGTCATCTTTCACAGGGGCAAGTAAGGGTCATTTCAGGTGATCAGTTATGGGATAAATGTGGCCATTAGGCGGAAGTGCTAGCCATAAGGTATAAGCACAGTAAAGACAAGCATAGGAGTCATGGGGGAAAGAGGTTTATTTGGATCATGTATGATGGCTTATCTGAGTAAGATCGATCTTATTTAGTGGTTTTTTTAGCAGTTAGTGTGTTTTACACCCATGGCACGAATCCACTTTGTGTCATCTCGTCAATGTATACAGTCTACTAGCCATTATCAATGATCTTAAGTTCTAGGATGTCAGACATGGCTTAATTATTAATTGGTAGGTTAGGTCGAGCCAACTATCATTTTGCATGCTCCAATTTATCTTCATACCGCCTGTGTCTTCTCGTCTTCTATAAAAGATATATAATCCATACTATTTTCTCCTTTCACCTCTAATAGATTTACCTTATTAGTTGTCTCTACCGTATGGCACATATTAGAATACAAATCGTATTATAAGATGAGTGGATATGTTTCCGTCTATGCATGTTATTTGTACTGGAAGACAATCAGCACATATGCATCCATTATTTTTTATTGAGATTTAAATCTGAACTGGAAATCAACTATACCCTTAAAATGTAACACTCTTGGAATCAACTGGATTCGACATGTATTTTATCATACTGTTTCACACCACTTAGCAAAGGTTTTCTGGGAATGAGACTACCCTTTAACATCTCATTCACACTGTATTTTTTTTTTAATATGCGTCAAAGCCTGCTTTTTGTAACTTCGAAAATAGTCTGCAACTACTGGAACAAATCCACATTCTGAGAAAACAAAATGAGGCAATTTATGTAGTCACAGCAGACCCATTCACAGGTGTCTGTGTGCACAATTGAACAAAGCATTTCTATGATGAAACTGAAACCAATGATCTTATTTTTTCTTAAAATATAATACCGTTTGAAATGTCAAGGTATGCTTTTGTTATATGTATTCTTTTTGTTTGTGCAAGAGCTGCATGATTACAGTGCAAAAGTTTGTCAAACATTTGCTAAGTGCGAAAGACAAAAATTAACCAACGATTAAACCTGTAACCTGTAGATTATAAAGCCTTGGATAAATGATGTCTATTATTACCAAACTACAGACTACATTGTATTTGTGAGGGTGAGAAATAGCAGATAGGCTAGAATGTGTGTCACTGTGACATGGGATAAAGAGTTGCATTTAATATGATATAGTTCTGAGAGAAATTGAAATTGTCAAACTGAACCCTTCCTATAACATTGCTAGTATCAGGTGTAATGTTTACATTGTAAGCAATCAAAATGACAGAAGCACAACATTATTAAAAGACAATAGAACTGCTACTGGGGAGGTGTGCTCTTAATCCTCAACGCAGGAAGGGCTAGACTCCATGGGCTTAAGAAGGTACATCATATTAAACTAGTTTGGGCATATTTCCAGGTGGTAACCAGAGCACATAAAAGCAAGTGTCGGCCCATAATGCAATGGTATAGCCAGTTTCTAGGCTGAAAAAGCTGAGGAAAGTCTGGCCCAAGCAACATTAATATAACAAAGAGGTCCAGTTGTTTCCTGTATGGGGACTGGGTGATCCCTGATGGTGGTGCTGGTGGACTGTGAGGAGCAGTTGAGTAACTTTGTTGAAAAGGTTGAGGGAGACATGACATCTAAATAAAAAGGGGCCCCTGCCAAATGAGTGGGATAAATTTGTGTGCCACAAATGTTGGGGGACAAACACTTTTGTCCTCCCTTAAAATGATGCCCATGGTGATCAACTAAGGTATGGGCCAGTGCACCATGGGGAAAGACAGACGTTAGAATGTGTCAGCTGAAAGATGGTTCTGCTTGAGTGTGCCTTGCCATAGGCTTGGTGAGTGCTGTGATGGAACATTCTCCTGTGCCTGGTAAGTCTGTCGGAGCAGAAGAAAGCACCCATCCAATAAACAGAGAATGGAACATAGCAGTGTACAGTGCAACCCAGTGAAGATGATAGTTGCTGGGGTGGTGCCTTTGGAGCCTCTAACTGACCAGTTGTGGCAAATGCGTGAAATAGATGTGAGACCTGGGTCTACCTGCTTGGCCAATGTCCCAATGAGAAAGGGAAATGGGAGGAGATAACAGAGAATAAGAATCAGCAGTTAAAAATAAACAGACAAAATAAGGCTGACTAAAGCAAATATTCCAAAAGGAGTCATTGGGACTCATTATAAGTATGGCGGTCTGGAAATAAGGGTGCCAGAGCAAGATACCAGCACCCTTTCTGGATTGCCATACTACAACAATGCCAGAAGGGTCAGCAGATCCCCCGGCAGGCCTGAACAGCTGGGTTTTCAGTCTTCTACCAGCATGGTTGTCACTGAAGCACTGGCATCATTAGCAGCTGTGCCGGTGCTTCACTGACCCCATTTCAATGGAGTGCTATGGGAACCAAGGAAATGGGGATGTACAGTTACTTCCACCTCTTGCCATATCGCTGTGGCACCGGGATATCAGGTGGTAGTAACAGTGTTATGGGGTTGCCGGTAACCCGCTGCCTACCACCATGCACTGTGGTGTCCTGTGTTTGAGTGAATTTGTGATGAATTGTCTGGTTTTTTTTTGTCCTCCTGGACCGCTATCAATACAGGAAGAATAAAGGTGTTTCTTGATGAATGACGGCTTATTGATAGATGAGTGATGAAGTGTGAGTGTTCTTTGGATGTCAGTTGGTGCCTGGGATATGGTAACTGAGGCTGGAGCAGTGACTGTCCAAGCTACATATAGAGTAACTGGAACTTGTACATATGTAACAATAAAGCTGTGTGTTTTCTACATGCTGGAACTTGTGAAATCTGTTTATGGAGTGTCACCCATCCACCATGCAACAGGTACCTTACCCATACAACAAACCCCACAACAGTGATTCACGAGCTGTGTGGGCTGGTTTATCAAATGGGTTAATGACTGTGTGGTGGAGCATGCACTTCAGGGCTTGGAGCTCTGCAGCATCATGATATGATGGTTGTGGAAGGCATGTTTTCAAGAAGCTATCATACTGATGATCACTCAGAAGGCATTTGGTTCACTATTTGGTTCAATAATTATTATTATTTATTATTATTAAGTGGGAGACAGTGATGGTCAGAGGAGAGTTTAAGGGTTGATGAAACATATACAATAGAATGTATGCAAGCCATTTTGTCCTACCCTGGTGATTGTTAGGGAGAATTCTCCAGAATGGTTAATTTCTCTTATCTACTGAGTCCCTCAGCAGCTTTGCTGGATTTCTAGGATTTCTTGTTTTCACTTGGTAAGAGTGTGAGCCTTTTTTCCCACTCTTACATGTGTTTTGATGTGTGTGTTTAACATTGTTGTGTTCATAGACTGTGGAGCCTCACCTACTCCATAGGCATCCTCTTTTTACTGTGTGTTACACAGCACCTTCAGTGCAGTGACTCAGGGTTGTCTTTTTCAGACTTCCCAACTCAGACTCCATTGTCTGGGACTGACTGCTGTCTCCCAGAACATGTAAATTTGCCATTGACTTCATTAGTCTTTATAAACTCAGAGACCCAGTACAAACTATCTTACATAGAGTTCTGGAAAGGGTGAATATGTATCCCTTGTGTCTGGTTCTCATGGAACATTGTTTCGTTCCCTTTTCATTAAGATTTGGCTGGTGGCAGTGGTAACTACCCTATTGTTCCTACTGCGGTTATTTTAAATAGCCTGGGTATTGTTTTAGGCTATCTTGGTAGCTTCGAACTTGGACCATATACTTTTTTATATGGTTCCGGCTGGGTTTATTCGCTATTTCTTTTTGTAAAAGTCTTTCTCGTGTTTACTCTGCTCGCCAAAACAGGTTTGGTTCCTTTGTTCACCATCCTTTTGCAGGCTTCTGCACAGAAGCCCTGCTTAGGCGTCTGAATGTCTGAGGGGGACAGGAAGTGAGGGAGGGGTTTAAGACTCCCTGAACAGGGTCTCCTTGGAGACCCATGCCATACTCTGATATGATTGGCTGTGTTGACTGTCCCGGCGGGACAGCCACCCTGCTGTGTGATTGACAGCCAGGCTGTGTGAATGGGAGAAAACTGCATAAAAAGCAGGTCTCTGGGACTGAGAAGGCAGAGTCGCCACTGGATCGAGAGAACCAAAGAGAAGCTGACAGAAAAGGACCTCTACCATGACTGAATCTCTGGGTGAAGCCTTGCTGTGGGTCAGCATCTTCAAAGTTCGATGACAGGGAAGATCTGCAAGGAATCTTCCCCTTGAGCTGGTGGGAGCAAACAGTTTACCAAACTGCAAGCCAGGCCTCCCTCCTCTGGTCGAATCTGCTGTACAGCGCTACAGTGCACCAGATAGCCAGGAGGCACGGACCCTACTTGGGTTTTAAGGAGAACACCTTTTATTTGTCACTTTGCTCCGCTGCTGGTTTCTTCCCTGGGCAGTGCAGAACCCGCCAGTCTTCCTCCTTCTTGTCAGTCCGACAGTCAGTTCAGGAACTGTGACCCTTCAGGACCTGCCAGGAATGTCTGCCTCAGCTGCAGCATTCTTCTGCTCTAAAGGTACTGTGCTAACCCAGTTGTTCGTTTCGTCTGACCGCAGTGAAAGTGTGTGAAATCTTTCACCAATCTGAGGTCTTGTCCTTCTCTATTCTTTAAAGTAACCTTTCGTCCAACCAACTTCGTTCTGAACTCTTGGCACAAACTTTGGTCCATTGACTTTGGGCCAGGCCCCTTCAATTTGATTTCCTCACTGTAGTTCCTTTTTCTAGATTACCCTGCTTACTTACTTGTTGGTGCTGCTCAAATTCTGTCTAACTTGTCTTTCCCTCCCTTTTTAATTTACTAGAGTGCCATTTTGCTCACACTTCATTTTGAGCCTAACTTGTGCAGAATCTATTGGGTGTGGTGTATTGTATTAGCATTATGATTTTTCAACTGCTTGATAATAGTGAAATGTTTAATAACTGATGTGTAAATAAATGCATATTCTTTTACTCAGAAACCTTAAGTCAGTGTTTGTTTGAATCATAGTAATTGCTGTCCTTTGCCTTTGTGTAACTATTGATACTGCTCACTTTACTCTTGAGATAAGTCTGGCTGCTCAGCCATTGCTACCACTTTACTGTGTAGTACAGGCTTGTACCAAAGGTGAATTTGTACTGTCACTTGTAGTCTTAATTGTGTGTGGTGTTCCCAAAGGGTAGTGCATATAATTCTACCTAACAGTGATAGTATGAACATGAGATGCAGGAAGAGACACACAGGGCAGCCTTGTTGGAAGTGTGATCCATAAACGTGCATGCTGGTTTAGAGCTGCCTTCTTGCATGGTAACACGTTTTAACAGTTACAATGGCTGATTATTTAAAGATGCTATATGCACTCTTTCTGAACATTGGATATGTGTTAATGCAATAACTCTCAGATAAAGTAAGTCCACACAGACATCTTTGCTGAATTATCCATATGCTGATCTACTCGTCCAACGCCACACTCATGTAAACATGCATACTTGCAGAATTCACCATGTGACACACCTGCCCCAGATTTCTTATTATCCTTATGTTAACAAAGCTTTTTGATTGGACGTCTTTTACTACCCTGACGATGTTCTGCTAAGCCACAAACATGAAGAGAGCCATTACTGCTTCTCATGTGTATATATGACCCCTGCGATCCCTGCAGATCCAACAAGCCCTCAGGATCAGGCTGACATATCCACCCAAATGAGACATGCCATTTATAATTTGTATATCTATCCTCCAATACAAGCACGAGAGAGAGGTCGTCCAGTTGGCCAACTCATTTCTACACAAAGGGGAGAAAATTAATATTTGTCAAGGTCATGGCATTGTTTCAGAAAGACATTCCAATTGTCAAATGCTGTTTTAGAGATTCTTGATGAAATGTGATCTGTGAAATGTCTTCCTAAATCTTGCTAGCAAACTAGTTACTAATTGTGCATGTTCGTTGTCAGATCTAATCACTGTATTTGGTTAGTGTATGATGCTGCACTGTATTGCTGCAGTGCTGTGGAGGCTCAAGCACACAGCCCAATGCTATATAATTAAAGTAGAAACATTGAGGTGTCTCAACTGACAGCGCACATGCAAAGACAAAATTATAACTAGGCAAGTCGAACCATATGTGTGGCTAGAAAACAGTTAGTGCTATAACAATGTATTTCCACGGTGGTGAATTCCACAAGCACATGGCAAATATTAACCCTGCATCACAGAGCCAGTGATTCTTGTAATTCTTAAACAATGTGTGATTCGTTTGAAGCTTAAACTCAAGTGCTTATGTGTATGCCTTCAAAATGTATCTCATATCTAATATTAAGTAACTGTTGACAAGTATTTTTCTGAACTTGCTACTGGAATAGCATGTCACGTGATACCCAGTCTTTGGGACATCACTCACTAACGCGCTCAACAACTTTGGGACTTCTAGTCCCCGAGGAGTGTAAATAAGAGTTACCTGTTGGCAACAACAGGTCTTGTTTATATGTAGTTTTCCAAGTCTCTGGTGGCCTTGAGACTTTACCCTTCTGCACCAGAAATATTTAATAACACTAGTGAAATTGTTAAATGCTCTTGCCTTTAAAGCATACAATACATATTTAATCTTTTTACCAACACAGTTTTGCCATTAACCCCCACTGTTGCATAATTTTATGTTTACTTGGCCATTCCAAGGGGGTGCACACACTTTCACTATTAGCATAGTAAAACTAATAGGATAATGGGGGTCATTGCGAGTTTGGAGGTAGCCATGGTGCTAATAGCACCATGGCTGCCTCCAAACCCGTGTCATGGTCTGTGGTGTCGGTATGGGGACTTACTGGGACATTCCAACCATTGCGGACCCGGTAAGTCCCCATTCCGAAAACCATTCCCCATTCCCATTCGAGACCCCATAGGGCTCAATGGGAATGAGGAAGGAGCTAATAACGGGCCTGCAAATAGCGGGCCCGTTATTAGCTCCTTGGTCCTTTAGCGGCTCCCGCTAAGGGACCTCGGATTGTGGCGGTTAGGGGTTAATGGCACCAGCATCCTTACCAGTGCCGTTAACCCCTTACTGCCGCACTCCGAATGAGGCCCGCTGTCCTTTACTAAGATAGACCAAACAACCAACAACAGAGCTGAAACACTCGGTTTTAGTGAGGAAGAAGCTCAGAGGATCCTTGGCCTAATCAAACTGACAGGTGAAGAATTAACAACCTCAGATAAACCAGAAGCTCTTATTATACAGCTAGAGTGGAAAAACCACAGTGAGATCAATCTAATACTGTATGCCACAACCCTTGCACAATGCCATAAAGCACTGTACTTGGAAGTAAAAACGATTAGGAAATTCAGACAAGATACACAAGACTATAAACTCAATATAGTGTATAGTTGGCAAGATTACTAGCTGCAGCGTCCAGCTAGGCCTTTGCATCCACGCGCACCGAAATTGGGAACTCCTAATCCAGAAATGATCTCATCGGTTGCATCAAGCAATGAGTTTGAAATAACTCCAGAAACTACAATGGAGGAAACTCAGGTACAGGAACCGCGCATTTTTTAGAAAAGGACCCACCAGAAGGGGAACAAAGAAAAAGCACTCAGAGGAAGAAAACAACCGGGAAAAATACTTAGTAGTGAATATTTCCTCCTACTTACTCTCCCGTTTAGAACTTCTGGATTTGCTGAAGGGATTATCATTTGTTCCTCAACACTGTAGCAACTTGTTGAGAGAGATGATCGAAGCTCATGGGGAAACTCAAGTTAAATGTCTTCTTTAACTCCCTCGACCAAGATTCAATACCAGAGAAATCCTCTGAATTCCTTGAGCTGACCCTGAATACCTTTAATCTACCTGTCCAGAACCACGTTCTTACAGTTTTTGAGAAAACTGTGTTGGAAGACTTTAAAAAAAGTCTCTTTTAACTCTTAGAGACATGGCAATTTCACCAGTAGAGAATAACAGACCCTTAAGAATCTGCTTGATAATCCCAAAATCATTTTCAAGCCAGCAGACAAGGGACGTGCTCTAGTCCCTATGAATGAAGTTGATTATCTGGAGGACGTTGAAAGACAACTTACGAATGCAGAAACCTATAGAGAGATTCAATTTGACCCCACAGAGAAGGTGCAAAATCTCATCAGAGAGGTTTTGGATGAAGCTGAGAATAGAGGGGTTATTTCAGAAAAGACCCGCACATTTCTTGATAACACGCATCCCATTACCCCGGTTTGCTATATCCTTCCCAAGATTCACAAAAGACTCACAAAGCCACCGGGATGCCATATTATAGCTGCAACAGCAAGCCTATTGGAACCACCTGCTAAGTATCTGGATAGGATTCTACAGCCGCTTATTCAAGATACTGCAACCTACATAAAGGACACTATGCTTTTTTTGTCACTGCTTAAAGAAATACAGTTTGTGAAAGGTAGAGACACTTTATTTACCATGGATGTGACCTCACTTTATACAAACATAGTGCACGGAGCAGGCATAGAAGCAGTTTAATGTTTATTGATACGATCAGAGAACTACCAAGGAGACTGATTATTTGTGCTTACACTGCACAAACTGCGGTACCATTATTAGCTCTAAAGTCCCTTAACGGGTCCCGTCCATAATGCCTGGTAAAACCAGGCGTTAAGGAAGGGACCTGCTAAGGGAACTCGGAATAGGGCACAAAAGAATTACCGGCACCGGTGTCCTTACCGGTGCCTGGTATCCCTATGTGCCCTACTCGTAATGAGGCCCACAGTGATTAACTTCCTGGATGTAGAGATTTACAGTGAGGGTCACAACTTGGCTACAAGGATCTTCACTAAACCTACAGATAGGAACAGCTTATTGCTGGCCATGAGTTTCCATCCACAACGCACCATTTACAGTATGATCCTGAGTCAGTTCCTCAGATATCGACAGAACATCTTGGAGATAGACAATATAAGAAACAATCAACTTATTTGAAAAATAAATTCCTAATGAGGGGCTATAATCCCACCCTCATCTCTAACATTGCGAGAAAAGTGGAAACAATTTATTGTGATACTCTCTTGACTCATAAACCTTCTAAGAAGAGTGAACCATTAGACTACGTGATGACACATTCTATCCAAATTGGCAGGATTAAGGAATTGGCCTATGCTTCAGATGGATCTGCAATTGCAGCCATTATTCCAACAGTTACCAACTTTCGCCTACAGAAATAGCAAGGTGCTACGTAACATTCTTGTGAGAGCTGATATACCCACTGTTCCTACATGTGATATGAACTGTAAAGGAACACAGTCCTGTCACAATTGCCAACATTTTGGCAATATTACACCGGGTAACAGCATTACACTCCCCCATTCAGGGAAAGCTATCTATCTTAAACATTCATGTACGTGTGAGTCATCTAACGTGGTGTATGCACTTAAGTGCCCTTGTGGTTTTTACTACATGGATATGACAATGAGAAAAGCAAAAACAAGGTGGACTGAACATAAGTCTAACATTTGCACGAGGAACATAAATCCCCAGTTTCCATGCACTTTATTGAAGCCAGGCATACAATAGCTCAATCGAAATGTGTTATTTTAGAACAGATCAAATCAGGTACTAGAGGTACGGACCTGCATAAGAGACTGTCACAAGGGGAAATGTTATGGATTGACCTACTTGACTCTCTTTATCTGCGAGGCATGAACTGCAAATTTGACAGAATGGACGGGGTCCAAGCCAACCAGATGTCTAATGGTCTCCTGTAAACACAGATGGAGGTTCACTTCATGGAAATGCAGAGACGGGAAGAGGAGCTGCGTCTCAAAGTGGATGACTTGGAAAACCGGGAAAGGGGAAACAACCTCTGCTTCTTCGGCCTGGCAGAGACGGAGGACGAAACCCTGATTGGCTTGGAGCATAAAATACAGGACATAATAAAAATAGTCCTTGGGGCAGAGGCTGGAGAGGAGATCATGACAGATAGAGCCCATCGAGCAGGGGGAGGAATAAGAGGCCCCAGCATAGTTCTGGAATGCTTGCATTATTATAGGGACAAAACAAGGATCCTGGAGAAAGCACGGAGCATGAGGGACATTCAGTATGGAGACTCAAGGGTGTACATTTTTCCAGATCTCTTGGCCCATACGCTGTTGAGAAGGAAAAAATGCGGGGCCCTCACATGGTTGCAGGAGAAGGGGGTCAGTTAATGATGGAGACATCCGTTTGCGCTGATCTTTGAAAGGGTGGGGGAGAGATATCACCTTGTGGCCGAGGAGGATATACAGAGACTCAATGAGGACATGGTTGGCAATCGGGAGGCCCCCCCATGGAGCGGGTGTGTTGGGACCCCGCCCAGAATCCCAGAGGTCTTGAATCGTTCCGGGTAAAGAGCAGAGCAAAGGGATCCTGCAAATTTCAGAAGATCAATACGCCCCCTCTGAGGGAGGGGAACAATTGAAATGCAGCGGGATGCATTCTACTGGTGCTGTCCGTGCACGCTCTGCATGCACCGTCTCTGGGCCACTCTCGGTTCTGAAGAGTTGTAGCTAGTCAAGAAAGTTACCACTGTGTACCCATCTGCCTTATGTTCTTACTGTTGCATTGAAGGCTTGTAAAAGCGCCACACACAAGGTCTTACCCGCCAGAGTTGGTGCAATTTTCTGAAAGTTACCGGTGTGGGGCAGGGAGGAGAGGTTTAAGGAGTTATAGAATAGTCTTGGTGGCCTCGACTCGACGGACATAAGCAGGGACGGATACTGAATCATACAGGTTGCAAGGGAAGTATAGGATGCAGGGAAAAGAGAGGTGATGATTGAGGGGTGGGTAGGTAAGCTGAACATTAAAGGCCTGAATTCCCAAAATAAGCGCTCTCTTACCAGTAACATGTTTCGCAAGCAGAAGCTGACGGTACTCTTTCTGCAAGACTCACACTACCGACAGGGGGCAGAATTGCAGATGAAAGGGAAGGAGATAGGGAGGAACTTCAGGGCGTCTCACAAATCCAACAAAAAAGAAGTGGTTGGTATACTCCTGGGCATGTCGCTCGCCTTGTAGACAAAGTGACCAAGAGGGTTTCGGAGGCAGGTTCTTGGGCATAAAGGGGACTTTGCGAGGGAGTGCGGGTCACATTGGTCCTAATTTACATTCCCATTGTAGGTCAGATACTGTTCCTACTTCGAGTACTTAAAGTAATGGATGAGTGGGCAGAAGGGACCATGATATTCGGTGGGGATTTCAACCTGATATTAGACCCTCAGTTGGACTGGTGGTCAGCGAGGGGGATAGTGATGAGAGGAGCCTCAAAGGATAACCTGGCCCTCAGAGACCTTCTGCAGGAGTACTATTGGGTTGATGTGTGGCTCAGATCATGGCTGGGACTGGGGGGGCTATACATTCTTCTCCCCACTGCATCAAAGGTACACGTGAATCGATCTCTTGCTGATATCAAGGGATAGTGGAGGGGAGGTTGGGAGGACAAGGTTGGAAGCCGTCACGTGGTCAGATTACAAACTGGTGGTAATGGATTGGAGGTTGCCAAAGGTCCCAAGGAATTATAGGTGGTGGTGCAACAACACCTTGATGAGGGACCAAGTATTCAGGGAATTCCTTGGGAATAAAATACAGGCCTACTTTGAGACTAATGATAATGGGTAGACTAGCATGACGATGGTGTGGAAACCGGTAAAGGCCACTTTCCGGGGCCTACTTATAGCGGATGGTTTCCACAGGAAACTCAAACGGGCATTGATTGAGGAAAAGCTCCAGGGGGAACTGAGAACCATGGGGGTACAGCTTAACCAAAAAGGGGTAGACAGAGAGGCTCTTTTGAGTGACATGAGGGACAAAAGATGAGATACACCCGGTAGAGATACTATGAAAGAGAAGGAACAGTGGTGTCCTTACTAGCACACAGGGCGAGAGGCTGCAGAATGGAAAGGAGAGTAGAAGGCGTCAAAGATAGGGATGGGAACATGTGCAAAAATGGGGCAGAGGTAACAGAATACAAATTTCTATAGGGAGCTCTATAATAAGCCGAGGGAGGATATGTGTGAGTACCTAGCGGGGCAGAATCTCTCCAAGCTTGCAAATATGGAGCGAGGCACCTTAGAGGGGGAACTAATGGGGGAGTAGGTGGTAGAGGCTATCAAGAGATTAAAAACGGGAAAGTCCCTGGGGGAAGACGTCTTTACGGCTGATTTTTACAAACAGTACCAGTCCTTGTTGGCAGGACCCATGGCCAAGCTGTTTAATAGGATAAGGGGGCAGGATACAATACCATCAACATTCCTTCAAGCACTGATAGTGGTGATTCCAAAGCCGGGGAAGAACCCTGCAGACTGTGGCTCATACAGGCCCATCTCCCTCTTGAATGTGGATGCAAAGGTTTTTGCTAGTATCCTGGTGTCATGTTTAGAAACTCAGGTGTGGTTTGTATTGAACAGACACAGGGCGGATAGCATGCGAAAGACTCTTTGTGTGCTGAGTTCAGGGGTGGTGCAGGAGGAGGGAGTGCTCCTTTTATCCCTGGAAGCCGAAAAGGCATTTGACAGGGTAAGCTGGGCTTTCATGGGTGAGGTATTCTTATCCCTGGGTCTGTGTCCGAGATGGCTTGGTTGGTTGTCTGCCCTATACTCTAACCCTTCGGCAAGAGTTGTGGTAAATGGGAATGAGTCACAATCATTCCCACTAGAGAGCGGCACACTTCAGGGATGCCCCTATCCCCGCTTATATATGCGCTGGTGATGGAACCATGGGCGGCATCTGTCCGGGACAATGGGGGGATCAGTGGCATCACCGAAGGGGGAATGCACTGCAAGATAAGCCTGTTTGCTGATGACACACTGCTTTATATCAACAAGCCATCCCAATCCAGACCACATGTGCTACAAAGTCTGGAGCATTATGGGAACTTTTCAGGCTTTAAGGTTAACTTGGGGAAATCAGTGATATTCATAACGGGGTGACTATCAGATGCCAAGGGGGAATTTGTGGCTGGGCTCCCCTTTAAAGTGCAGAAGAATATATTTTGTTACCTGGGGGTTCAGGTGACGCAAAGACCAAAAAGAACTCTTTGCCAACAATTTTCTCCCACTCTGGACCTCAGCGAAACTGGAGATCGAGAGGTGAGCTGGATCAGGATTTTCATCGATGGCATGCCTGAACTCTATAAAAATGGTGGTTCTCCCTAGGTTCTTGATCTTGTTTCAAATGTTACCAATGGTATTAACTAATTTATTCCTATTGCAGGTGAGACAAACCCTAACGAGGTATCTCTGGGCGGGGAAGAAACATAGGATCCCGTATGAGATGATGACAAGGCCAAAATAAGAAGGGGAAGTGGGACTTCCCAAATTGGAGACATACTACAGGGCATCCCAGCTGAGGGTCTTAGTGGATCATTTCACACCAGGGACAGGAAAACAATGGGTTGCGATGGATAACAAGATATTAACCCCGGTCACACTGGATGAATAGTTGTGGGTCCTAAAAACCTGCATCCCGAAGAGAGTCCTGCAGCACCAGGTGCTATAGGTTCTTTGGTCCATCTGGAGGGAGGGGGGTGACAATAGATGGCTAATGTCTTGGCCATCACCCTTAAGCTGCATCTGGGCCCCCCCACTTAGGGATGGGATAGAGGAGCCGTTAGCATTCTGGCACTGGTACGAGGCCGGGCTTAGCAAGGCGGGACAGCTGTGGGAGGGGGGAACATTTATATCCCTACAGGGAATGGAGGAGGCCCTGGGCCTGTGAAAACATAAAAATTGATATGAGGCTGGGAAGCCCAAAGGAAACACACCAACAAAGGTTACAAAGGACATACAAAGTGCTTTATTTAAAAGCTACAACAGTTACCAAAAAGTCAATTGACAAACGGATAGCTATTCGGCTCTCAGAGTAACGTAACGAACTTCAACGAAGGTTCGATGCATTAGTAGAGAGACGGTACATTGGAATACTTGGGCTTTTATATTCTTTATTCAGCCCTGGCCAACCCCCTCGCGGGTTAACCATTCTTGGGACCAAGCCTAGGGGTCCTTGCCAGGTCAATCCCATAATGTATGCATTTTGATCAGTTCCGCTGATACAGTTGTTCATTTACACATAGGTCAGGGATAGGACAAGGTCTCAGTTCGCGACCCCGACAAGTGGCCTGCAGGCATATTACTTATTCATGTGTGCGGAGGTCACAACGGCCAGAATCTCACTCAGAATGTCATTCGGCCTCCATTTTGATGTTCAGGGTGACTTCCACATTACAAGAGAACCTAAAATGGCGGCTAAATCCAAGATGGTGACTTACACAATTTTTCGTTAAGGTCAAGACCTTACCGCAGAGTCTATTTTCATGATATTTTAGACAACTTGGCGTAGGCCAATACACATTCAAATACTGCGATAGGAGGCATAATATCATTTCAATTCCAACAGACCCCCCTTTTGGCCTATGCCAAGTGCTAATATAATTTCTAATACTTTTGCAAATAACTCCATGTGCTGTCATCCATACATCCCGAATCATTGTCTGTAATATCTATAGCCATTAGGTCGTTCATCAGAACCTCTTGCAACACGAACTCTTTAGATGCTGTTTCTGGGGCATATATTCTATGCCCTATTGTGCTCACTGCTTGGGCACAACATCCCCCTAGCATTCCACATATGCTCGGAAGACATTGAAAACAGCAACAAAGGAATAGCAGGATCCCTAAAATAACCAGAATAACAGAAAGCACCTTCCAACCCCAAGATCGTAAAGAATCCCAGAACCAGGTGCTAAGATTCCAATCTCCTACAGGGATATGTACTTCAGAACTAAGAGTATGCAAGTTCTGTATTGCTTTAAAAATTGTCGGTGAGGAATCTGGAACGAAAACACAGCAAGTGGACCCCACTAATTTGCATACTCCACCTCGTTCTGCCAGAATGACATCTAATGCCATCCGATTTTGGAGTGCTACCAATCTTATTGCTTTTTGTTCTAAGGTCATATTGTAGAGTATGTCCGTGGTCCGGTTGATCGTTCTCTCCAGTACCCTTGCTAATCCCCTAATGTTCTCAGAGTTTGTTATTTGTCCCCAAAAGGGCACAACTGATTTTGCTATATCTCCCAATACTTGCCCAGGGGTATCTCCGTTCTTGTCCCGCCGTGGGCGAGCCTTAGAAACCTCCAGTGTACTAGCTATAAATACCCCTGGTAACAGTATTCCTAAATAACACGTTTCCTGCCAATCCTTGGGCAACCAGGGAAATGCTAAACTACCACAAACAAAATAAACAGGCCCCCCTACATACAGAAGCCTGTTTTCTCCAGTCAAATTTACAATGTTCTTACAACCTTCAAAATCTCCCATTGGCCGAGTGCCATTTCTTTGTACACAAAAGGGGACAGAGTCAGGGCTATGATTTATAGAATAAGAAGGAGGTACGGCGTCCTTATTGCCTATCAGAGCCATTTTAAAGGAAATTAGAGTTTGAAAAGGAAGAGATAGTTTATCAGACGCCTAATAGAAGCGACATTGGGTTTACTTCTATTTGCAAAAAGCGAGCATCCCAGGGGAGTTAATTCACGTTTCTCAAAATCATTCAGATTAGTTCCATCAAAGTTCCCTGAGATGCTATCATTCCAGCGGCCAAAGAATAGTGCTCTAAGAGAGGCCTAGCAAGCAGTCGTTAAAGGTAAAGGATGAATATACCATCCCAGTCCCTTGTTCCCATGTTGCGGTAAATGAGTACCAATCCAACAATTACTCTTATTAAAAATGGCATGAGTTGCATTCATTACTATCATTAGAGTGTTATTATGATACTTTTGTCTATGTTGGGAGTCTCTAGGGGACAGAGTGTGAAGGTGTACAGAGGGAGTCAAAGCAGTTGGTACGATCTTGGTCGGTAATAGAGGTTTTAGGGCATAGATTTCTTCAAAGTACCAAAGTCCTACAGCAGTAGTTGCAAAAATAAAAATTATCACTATCAAAACACAGCAGTACGTTTTCGGGGCCCAGGCACATTGTTCATTGTCCAAGTTGGTCACCCCCTTATTCACAAGTCCAGTGCGGGGAGCAGCAGTGGAGGTGGCAGGCATTGTAGTTCCTCAATCGACAACCCCAATGTTCGTTGCTGGCGACGCTACGGTCACGCGATTTCTTAGTCCTTCCCAACCCTAGCCAGCAGAATCCCTTTTTGTTCAACAGAACTTTCTTATATAAAAGAAAACTTCCAATCACTTCCCTTTTCCAGATGCACGAAAAACCTGTGCTGTAGTTCTATTTTCTTCGTCGAAGGTTGTACCTGGTGGTACCCAAGATTGTCTGATCCGGAAATAAAGTGTCGTCACTTCCTGAGGGAAGCGACGTATCGGAGGCGACGGAAGTCGCAGGGCTTGAAACAGTTTTTTCCGGAAGTGATTTTTCAAAAGAGTGCGGAGACGAAATGGACTGTTCCCCAAGCTCCACGGGCTCAGAGAGATTCTCCGACGCACTCACAATGCTGTTTGCTACTCCAAGATCAAAGACTGTAGCATCAGCGAGGGGTTCTGCTTCTTCTGTAACGTGTGGCGTCGGGTGAGGAAGTTTCTTGACATGCATCGCGTGGATCCAGTGCTTCTTTCCAGCCACCCGCACTGCTGTCCGGATGACCAACAACACCTGGTAGGGTCCCCGCCAGCGAGGCGCAAGACAGGAAGACCTTTCGTAGGCCTTCACTAGGACCCAACTTCCAGGCTGTATATCGTGTCCTGGGCCCGTGAACCGTACAGGTAAAGCTGAGTGCACCTGGTGATAAATGAAATACAGGTTTTTAGTTAACTGGTTACAGTAGTCTACAAGCAATACATTTTCCACCTCTCTCAGGGCTTTAGGTTTTGGGAGACCCCAAATGTTAGCAGGTCTCCCCATCACTACCTCAAATGGAGAAAGCCCAGTCTTAGTTTGAGGTGTGGTACGCATAGCTAATAATACAATAGGTAAGGCATCTGGCCATTTCAGCTTGGTATTGGCACATGTTTTCGCAAGCTTATTCTTTAAGATACCATTGTGTCTTTCCACCAACCCAGCACTTTGAGGATGTCTAGCTGAGTGAAATTGTTTCTCAATACGTAAGGCTGTGCATATCTGCAAAATTACTGCTGCAACAAAATGAGGACCATTATCCGACCAAATTACCCTCGGGAGCCCAAATCGAGGAAAGAATTCTTTTACCATAATCTTTGCAGTGGTCATGGCGGTAGCATCTTTAACGGGGAAAGCCTCGACCCATTTACTGAAGGCACAAATAATGACAAGAACATATCTCAGATTGTTACATCGTTCCATCTCAATAAAATCAAAGTGAATGAACTCGAAGGGAACAGAAGGGGGCCCAAAGCTTCCCCTTGGAGTTACTGTCCCCTTACCCACATTGTGCTGTAAGCATATCATACAATTTCGGACATGCTGTCTGGCAATCTCCGGAATCTTGTTATTCACCCAAACTTGCTGTAACATTTTTGTGATCTGCTGAGCACACACATGTGTAGGACCATGTGCCATCGTAACCATTGCCAGTACGTATGAATCAGGGAGCAGCCATTTTCCTTCAGATGTATCCACCCAACACCCATCATCATCTAGTTTCCCCATTCCTTCAGCCCACCTTTTAGATTCTTCTACTGTGGCATCAGTTTGAATATCTCGCACAGACCCAATACCTTCATCCATTATATAAGCATCTCTCATTTCCCTCAAAGCATACATGTCCGTGCTAAGGTCTGTTGCCGTTTGTCTGGCTATCAGGTCCGCAAAAGCGTTCCCTTTCCCCATATCATCTATGACCTTACGATGTGCTGCACATTTCATGATCGCTAACTGTTTAGGGAGTGAGAGTGCCGAGAGTAATTGTACTATCAAGGGGCCATGCTGGATCTTGGTCCCATGTGAGGTCAGAAACCCTCTTTCCGACCAGAGCCTTCCAAAGTTGTGAGCCACCCCAAAGGCGTACTGGCTATCAGTATATATATTTACTATACGCCCTTGGGAGAGTTCACAAGCTCGGGTCAATGCTATAATCTCTGCGGCCTGCGCAGAGTTATGTGAAATTCTCTTAGTTTCAACAACTTTACTCAATGTAGTAACTGCATAAGCAGCTGTAGATGTACCATCTGAAAGTTTGAAGCAGGAGCCATCACAAAACAGCTCCCCTTCTGCATTGTCCAAAAGAGTATCTATAAGATCTATCCTGCCCTTCGTTTCTTGTTCAGTGGTATACAGGCAGTCATGTAATTCTTCGTGACCGCAAACAGTGTTTTGCGGGAAAGGTAAGAGTTCAGCCGGATTAAGAACACAACACCTCTTAATTTGAATGTGAGGGGCAAACAGAATTAATTCATACCTTGTTAACCGCGCAGAGGTGAGGTGTTGCATTTGGGTTTTATTCAATAGGATATCTACAGAGTGAGGTACCATCAAAATCAAATCATGGCCTAGGACCATTCCCTCACTCTGTTTTACAGACGCGGCAGCAGCAGCGACAGCTCGCAAACATCTTGGCAAAGGGCATGGGACAGGATCAAGAGCGGAGGAGTAGTAGCCGCACGTCCTATTCTTCCCTCCGTGTTCCCATGTTAACACAGCCAAAGCACTTCCATCACATTCATGCACACACAACACAAAAGCCTTGTCATAATTTGGAGTACCCAGAACCGGTGCAGAGCATAACGCGGTTTTAAGAAGCTCAAATGATCGTTGATGTTCCGATTTCCATGGCAGTGGCAAAGAAATGCCCTTCCTCGTCAAAGCCAACATCGGTTTTATCACTAGCGAAAAGTTCGGGATCCACAACCTACAGTAAGAAGCCATACCTATTAAGGCTCTGACTTCCTTCTGTGTATTTGGAACAGACATGCCAGAAATGTGTTTTATTCTTTCAGGTTTCAATCTTCTCCCCTCCTTTGACAGGAGGTAGCCTAAATAGGTGACCGCCTGACAACAATATTGAAATTTTTTGAGCGAAGCTATATGACCATTTTTAGCTAAATGAACAAGCAACAGTACAGTGCCTTCTTTTGGCTCAGAGTCTGCAGCCAAAAGCAAATCATCAACATATTGAAGCAGCGTACAAGTAGGTGGCAATTCAAGGGTGTCGAACTGCTCTTTCAAAGCTCTACTATAAATGCTTGGACTTTCAGTATACCCTTGAGGTGCCCTTGTAAATGTAAATGAGCGTCCCCCCAAGGTGAACGCAAACAAATATCTACTTTCCTTATGTATAGGAATACTAAAGAAAGCGTTTTTTAAATCCACAACGCTGAAGTGCGTAGCCGTAGCAGGGATCATTGTCAATATCGTCGTCACATCAGGCACAATTGGAAATTGTGGGGCGACAACTCTGTTAATAGCACGAAGATCAATTATGAACGGGTATGGAATTGCATTGTCGCCTTTCTTATATACAGGCAAGATCGGACTGTTACACAGACTACCCGTAATCTCCTCGATCACCCCACGATGCACAAATTCGGAGACAAGGCATTTCAAAGCGCGCTCGCCCTCAACTGATATTTTATACTGCGGAATGCGTGGTAGTTTCACTCCATGTTTCAAAACTATTTTAACGGGCTCAATCTGTAATACCCCGACATCATTGTCATCAACCGCCCATAAACATTCCGGGACAATGCTAAACTCAGGAGGTAAAGGTCGAATCAGGAACTGAGAATTAGGAAGTTGCTGTGGTGAAACCGTCAGCCATACTCCATCAGAAGAACAATGAATTACTGCGTTCAATTTCTTTAACAAATTCAACCCCAGCAAATTCTCTCCACAGTTCGAAGTGAGAAGATCCGATTTTTGTAATCTACCCCACATCACACATAAATGAGTCCCCAAACCTTCGATAAAAACATTTTTCTCGGGAAAACTATTCAAATTAGATAATGTGGAAAAAACATTAACTTGATTTACCTTTCTCCATACAGTGCTTAGCCCATGCAAACAATTCCTGTTTCTTTCCTGCACCTGGATCAACTTCAGTCAATACGGGACCACTCGGAAGCGGAGGTGTAGGTAAATTTAATAAAGGTGCAACTATCGGTGCAGAAGGAAGGGGCGGTGCGATAGGTGGAGGAACAACAAGTAGAGGACTAGGAACAATAGGTTGTACAGGGGGAACAGGAATAACAGCAGGAACAACAGCTGGAATGGGCAGAGCGCCCAAAATAGGAACATACGGAGGTGGCGCAGAGGCACCAGGCCTGCGTTCATTTAACAATTTCTCAATAAATTCTTCGGAAGCATGGAAATCTTTAGAGGGGTACATTTTCTGGATTCCAAGTGAAAAAGCCCTATCCATATTTTTAACTGATTCTAAATGCTTTTCTTTATCATATAACAACGCTTTTTCGGCGTTTGTTTTATGACGGCGTGCATGTTTGTCCCTACTTTTAAGCTGCTGTAACGCTTCTTTTTTCCAATTCTGTAAAACATCAAAGGCTGCAGGTCTAGCCTTTTTTTTTAGCAAGACTGATTCTAGGTTTTCAATACGGGGGATCTCGAAACTGCCGCTGATTGGCCACTGAAATTCGGAGGCATGTCTGGTCTGTCTGTGCCAAATATCATTAAATACTATACTACCAATGCCATACTTACAGTACATAGTACATGCCGGCGACCCCTCCTGTGGTGCTGGGCGGCTAAATTCCAAAGATTGTCGATCGCTGCGGAACAGAGCCCTAAAGCAGCTAGACAATTTCCCAGGCATTTCACAAAAAATTGGTGTTACCTGGTCAATAATTGTGTCTGCAGATACAATACGCCAAATTCAAATTGTCAGGGTTAAATTAAGAGCCGGGTCACGACTGCACCTGACCAAACTTAAGGAGGACCGTACGGTTTATCAAAGAACTTACCTAACGAATTTTACCTTGTGTTTGGTGGCTTCGACAAATCTGCCCGCCTCAAAAATGGTCCCTCGTTAAGATGCCGTGTCAGACCACACGACTATCGTCCAAGGATCGGATCGTGCAGCGCTGCCGAGGTATCGCGTCTCGTCCGGTCGGGCCTGCAGAATCACACCGTCCGATCCCGGTTCGATAGTCTGCGTCAACCTTCAATGATCCGGCATCAATCTTGAGGGTCCCTATTCGGGCGCCAACTGTGAAAACATAACAATTGATATGAGGCTGGGAAGCCCAAAGGAAACACACCAACACAGGTTGCAAAGGACATACAAAGTGCTTTATTTAAAAGCTACAACAGTTACCAAAAAGTCAATTGACAAACGGATAGCTATTCAGCTCTCACAGTAACGTAACGAACTTCAACGAAGATTCGATGCATTAGTAGAGAGACGGTACATTGGAATACTTGGGCTTTTATATTCTTTATTCAGCCCTGGCCAACCCCCTCGCGGGTTAACCATTCTTGGGACCAGGCCTAGGGTTCCTTGCCAGGTCAATCCCATAATGTATGCATTTTGATCAGTTCCGCTGATACAGTTGTTCATTTACACATAGGTCAGGGATAGGACAAGGTCTCAGTTCGCGACCCCGACAAGTGGCCTGCAGGCATATTACTTATTCATGTGTGCGGAGGTCACAACGGCCAGAATCTAACTCAGAATGTCATTCGGCCTCCATTTTGATGTTCAGGGTGACTTCCACATTACAAGAGAACCTAAAATGGTGGCTAAATCCAAGATGGCGACTTACACAATTTTTCGTTAAGGTCAAGACCTTACCGCGGAGTCTATTTTCATGATATTTTAGACAACTTCGTGTAGGCCAATACACATTCAAATACTGCGATAGGAGGCATAATATCATTTCAATTCCAACAGGCCTAGGTAGACTCTCATCTTTTTGCTACCTGCAGCCAAAAGGGGCCTTGACTGAGGATTGATGGGGGATACCCTCAGGAGGGGGTTGACATACTTTGAAAAGTTTCTGATTTCATAGAAGGGGTCCAAGGGACTGATATCTAGACTGTATAAACTACTTCTGCTGGCAGCACCAACAGAACCCCGCCCCCGCAAGAGTGAAGTGGGGTCAGGATCTGGCCGGGGAAATTGATGACACAAGGTGGACTAGGATGTGTAGACAGGAAAATCGCTCAACCACCTCCCTTCAATACAGGCATCATGCCCTGAAACAATTGCACAGATGGCACTATCCCTCAGGGAGGTTAGCCCGGATGAGGAGAGGATATGATCCTCATTGTTGAAAGTGCCACACTGAGAAGGGTGACTACATGCAAATGCGGTGGAGGTGCCCGAAGGCACAGGCATATTGGGAACAGATCCTTTCCTGGATAAAAGGGGCGGATGGGATCCAGAGGGACCTCTCCCCGTGGCTGATTCTTTTCAGTGTGAATGCAGAAGGGGAGTCTGTTGAGGCTCAGGGCCGCATGTTCCATGTAATGCTAGTGGTGGCAAGGTGCTGTTTAGCCCAGAATTGGAAAAGTCCACGGATGCCTGGGGAAAAAGAGTGGATCTGTAAAGTCTGTGCGATATACGATATGTAATACTTAATGCACATCATAGATGAATCTAAGTCTAACATTGAGGGCATGTGGCTCTCATTCTTTGAGAAGTACGGTGAGTTGGGGAAAAGATGTGATGAAATGGCTTGCTGGGGGGCCAGCACAACAACAACCTGTGGATGGGAAGCGGTACCAAGCGTACATGTTATCGAACACAGGGCTTGGTTGGGAGATTCATGTGCCCAGCACTGTAGCGTACACGATGGAATCACCTTGAGAGGGATGAGGAGACTTTGAAATGCGTCTGACTCTTAATACAGTTCAACTTGAAGAATTTGTGGCTGAGGGGGGAGGGAGGAAGGGGAGGGAGATTTTGTATTTGGGATGAGTAAAAGGTTGTGGGATTGTTACCTTGTGTTGTTTTCACCCACATGCTAATAAAACTTGATTTTCAACAAAAGAAACCTAGGAGTGAAAGTTGACTGCCACCTCTACCAAAAAATGTATCTTTTGTGACGTCCACTTGTACTTATATGACCCAGCTACTGTGACAAATTCGGCCATATTTGTCTGAAGGAAACAGGGCTTTGTTAGCCTCAGCAACCATCAACTCCGTACTCAACTATTCCAATGGGCTCCTCATTGGTACTGCTCAGGCAAATGTAAAAAAATGCCGGTGGTTCAGAATGGGGCAGTGAGAGCCATCTGTGGCGTTGGATGGTGAGACCACATCTCGGATGCCCGGAGGACATTATATTGGTTGCCAGTACAGCAAAGGATTTTGTTCAAAGCATCCTGCATGGTTTATAAATTCCTGGAAGGTAATGCTCCTAGCTACCTCAAATCACGGATCAGTAGACTTCCGTGTCGACGGGCCCTTACGATCTAATAATAGGGATTTACTCCTCCAACCTCGCACCAAACTCAAAAAGTTTGGAAACCTGAGCCTTAATGCTTGGGGCCCAAGAGTTTGGAATTAGATACCCCTGCTAATCAGGCAACTGCCTTTGCTGGCACAGTTTAAAAAAGCACTTAAATCCTCTTTGTTTGACGGTGGAGGAACCTAGCTTTCTTTCCCCACCGGTACTTCAGCCTCAATGTAGTCCTATGGCTCTTACTGCTTCTTCAATGTTTCATGTTTGTACTGTCTGTTAGCACTCTGAGTCCTGCGAGCGAGTTGGCACTTAACAAAAATTCTATAGAATAGAATAGTATGGTTGATACGGCTATGCAGTACCCACACATATGCCATTGGCCAAACAGACTGCACGTCATGCTTACATGCCTACACATGACATATAGCCATGTGTACCATATCAGCCAATTGGGTGATGCAGTACGTTAATACAGCTATGGCCAAGTGCAATGACATACCCACGACGTGCCATTGACCAATCAAATTGCATGCTGGGATAATGCAGAGACGCATGACACATAGCCCTGTCTATGCATCCTGATATCTATTGGTGAAAACCATATGCGCGGTTACAGGTGACACACATTCGTTTTGATACAAATACAATTTGAAGCACCTAATTGGCTGGTGGGCATAGCCACCGCTATTCACCACACCCAAATGTAACTCCTTTACTTTTCTCATTGCTTGTTCTTCTGACTACTGAACAGGCTGTCTGTGAAGTATATAAAGGATGTTTGCCCTTTTTTGTCCATGTATCTCTTTCCTTTGTCCTGCCATTTGTTCTGCTTTTTCTGTTTGTCAACTCATTTATTTATTTCAATATTTTTATGTTTAGTCGCATTGCCTTTTTTGTCATGTCTTTTTTGATGTTATTAGATTGGCCTCCAGGTCAGACATTGTCCAACATGTCTGAACATGGCAGTAGCAGCGATGAGGTCATTTGGGTTTCAAATCCACACCCACCACAAAAAACTATGTGGCATGAAAATAACTGCAGACAGCTGGAGGTAGCTCACTCCCTCAAAGAGGTAGAACACGTGCAGTGCAAGTTCTGCAATGAACATCTATGCTCTGGACCTTCAAATGTGCCATCACAGAGTTTGGGGACTTCGGTTCTAATACAGCACTTAGTCTGCATACACTAGGACGATGCGGACGACAACTATCACAAGGCCCATAAACACCACAAAATAAAAGTGCATGAGCTGAAGTCTCTACATCATTGAACAACTGCCGTAGCATCAACCTCTACACCAACAACGACCACAGCATCCACCTCCACCACCGTACCTACCTACCACACAGGACCTGAATGAATGCAAACCTTTGTGCTGTTGATGTCACAATTGGGTCACGGTGTCAGATACCACCCAAGATGGCTTGGCACATGCCATTTCCAAAACCCAAGGCCCACTGCCACTAAGACTATATATTTCTTTTATGCCACCCTTTTTGTAAACATATTCAAAACAAAAAATACTTCAAAAATAAAATAATACCAAAATAAAAGCTTTCTTTTTTACCCTTCGTTATATGTGGGGACCATAATGTTCCACCCTCCTCCTTCCCTTTGCCGCAAAACTGGCTTTTTCAGGGCCACCCTCTAAATTACAAAAATAGACAAAAATAAAACACAAACTGCACTAAATGATCATTACATCTTAGATGATCTATTTTATGCAGTTTAAGTTGCTAAAATGAATTTTTCAGAATGTAGCTATGGGTATGCTGTTCATTGACTTTTTATAGTCACAGTATTGGGATGATAGTTAAATGAATCAAGTTGTATATGTTTTTATACATATATACATATTTATTTAATAGGTAGTCGTTAAAAGATCTCTTTTCGGGTACACTAATTGTAGTATTTCAGCACATTCAGAGTACTAATTTGATGTTATACTTTTTTAATTCATACAATATATCACGGTGAGGTCCATTTGAAAATGTCAGAAACAAATTCAATTGGTCTCTGTACACTTTCCTTAAATGTATTAAATGCATTTTCCCCAAAATAAAATATCTACTAAAAATCGCTCTCCAGAAATCATACATCCTGCAAAGTTTCCCACATCACCATGCTCAAATCAAGAAAATGAACTTTGTCTCAAATGTCTTCCACATTACTGTTTGATGTTCAGTTAAAATCACATATTAATCTTCAATCTTCTGAAAAAGATATAGGATCTGAGAAATCAGTAGAATAGTTGTCAGCATCTTCTTCAATATTTCTATCCATTTCTCAGCCTATAAAAATGTCCCACAAATATCCACTCAAATATCAAATGTGCACTTTTCAACCACAGAACTGCTAATGGAACAGGTCACTATCAGTACAATGCTAAATAAAGACCAACCTCCAATAAATGTTTCATAATATATCTTCATTGAACCAATCATATATAAGTTCACATCGCCTTTATAGCTATGGATACACCCCAATATGATAGCCATGGCTACACAAGGTAAAGTTATAGCAGCGGATACAAGAGGTTGCATTGTCCTCGTAGCCATGGCTATGTAGTCCAGTTGTTGCTGAAATTAACCAGTTCAGCCAATCCCATTGGTTTTAGTGGTAGCCATTGTTATGGAAATTCAGTTGTCCTTGTAAGTTATATTTTGAGATATATACATTGTACAAGATGATAGGAGTGGGGTGCAGAAGCATGAATACATTCTGTAGTGATAGCTTGAGTGGGTAGAGGTCAAGAGGGTTGGGGTAGGCTTGATATGGGTAGAGATGGTGTGGGTAGGTCAAATGAATGAGCAAAGAGATTGGCCAAGGCCAGAATAACATGAGCACAGTGATTATGTAATGAATATGAACATTGTAAATAGAATAATGTAGTTACTGGGCTTACAAACTGAACTAACGATCATATTAGGTATTGGCACTTAATAGATATGGTGATAAGAGTATCATTTGCACTTTTCTGTCTGTAAAAGCAGAAAATATAATTTGTAACAATATAATAAAAGCCCATATGTATGTTTGTCCTGAATGTTTGCCCGATGCAGTTATGCGCAGTAGAGACAAATTTGCATAGCTTTGTTTGCTGTAACCTCTAGAGGGCGCTGTTGCCTTAGGATATGTAATGGTCCTACTATGTCAATGAAAATTTGCACTTTGGCCTGTGTACACTATTACTTTATGAAATACAATTAGTTACAGTTGTACACATGTTTAATGTTTTTGACCCTCATATGTAGTGCATCATTTGCACTATGTTTGATGCAGCATGTGTGCGTACTACACTATTGTTGTCTTCACATATAGTAATCATTGGGACATTGGGAAAAAGTCCAAGGTGGATTCACAAAAAATATACACTATCTAAGACATTGATAAGGTGAATGTGTGGACGTAGAGTCGATAAGGGTACAGTGCGTGGGTGCAGATACACAGGGTGCACGTAGTGCAGTAGGGTGGGTGAGAGTATAGAGTTTGGAAGTATGGTGGGTGGAGGAACTGATACTAAGGTGGGGTTGGTGAGCTTAGAGAGGAGGGGGTGGGATGAGTTGGATATAAAGAGTGAGGGTATGGTAAACAAGGGTGCAGAGGGAGGGGGTATGATACATGGGCAAGGTTAGGGGTGTGGGTGGCTGAACAAAGCATGTGGTAGGATATATAAGTGGAAGCAGAGAGGATGGGGTATACTGGGCTGGGTAGGGTAGGCAGGTTGAAGAGAGTGCAGATAGCACAGGAGGTGGTACAGAGGATGGGGTAGAGTGGCTGGACAAACATATTGCAAGGCCCATGCACACCACAAAATGAAATCACATGGACCTAACTAGGTATGTTGTTCAACAGCTGCGCTAACATCAACCTCTTCACCAACAACCACCCCAGCAATCTCTGCATTCAGACATTGTCCACCATATCTCACCCCAGCAGTAGCAGCAACACTTTCTTCTGAGTCATGACACCAAGATGTATATGCCAAATTGAGATTGAAATAGTGCAGTGCAAGTTCTAGAAGAAGGTTCTATACCGCATACATATAACGTGCAATCATGTAGCTTGGAGCCTCAATCAACAATTAGTCCTGCTCAACTTTAAAATGTCATAGGCTTTTACCAGTGCACCCTGATATCCAAGAAGTTCCTTATATCTATTTTTAATTGTTACATCACGCTTGCCTCCAATGTAGCAATTCTACATCTGCAGACGGTATGGACGTCCGTGGACCTGCCTGAGACTAGGTAGTATCAAAGTGACCCAAAAGCACACGGGACAATGCCATATTGTGTACCCTATTAATGGCAAAAGCATATACATAAAACAACATTACCCTATTTAGTAGACCCCAACTATCCATCTATATTCAATTGAACCTTTAAAAATGATATGATATGATATGATATGATATTTTTATTTTATTTATGTAAAAGTGAATGTGTTATTCAGCACATAATATTATAGAGTATACTAAACACAAAGCATAAAGGTACACCTCATATCTTCAGTTCAATGCAACTCTTCACACACACTGATGCACAGCACCCACATAGTACACAACAATCTCTCACAAAACAGTAAATTCACTTTATTGATTTTTGTATTGTAACCATCAATTATATAAACATTATCCACAGGTAAATACGACCATTCTATATTTTGACAGAAATGGCAAGCACGCTTGAGTGGCTGGAGGAGTCCTTCCTCAAAGATGAAATGAGTGATGACCAAATCACTAATGGTGAACAATGTATGATATAAAGCAAGCACATAATGTAACTTATACATAATGTATTGAAATATGAATTTCTCATTTTTTATACTGCATAATATAGAAGGAGAAACCACACCCAAAACTAATCATGGAGAAGCTGAACTACTGCAAAGAGAACTCCAATGACCAAATCTACTAAATCCAATCACCAAATAGTATTTACACATAGGATAACTTAGTAATCAATTTAAAGAACTTGTGACATATGATACAAATCATGCAATTAGAATTGTGGATTTTCACTGGCCTACTTGTACCGGTCCCAGTTTCCCCAGCAATCACCTGAATCAATTGAAGCAAATATAAATTACAGATGGTTTGATGATATTTCTCTGCCTGCTTCACCTGATCATGACATTCTACAACCCCCAAATACCCCTGTTTATGTTTCCCAGTCTGATCCCCGTCCCTTTCTTAAAATAGTGTATTGTTCATACGCCAATAGTCCGTGGACTTTGTACATGTTTGTGTTTCCATACATCAGTCACTGTGAAGTGACTCTGGTGTCTGACTTCCGCACACATCACGCCTAGTCTGGACATGTTGGTTTTTCACATGACTCACTTTTAATGAATCCACGAACACTGCACTCCATCACGGACGCCACCGTTGTATGCTTATGGAACTTTTCTATAGTATAGATAAAGAAAAGGTGACAGAAATCCTTTTCAGTCACAAATACTTTTCTCTATTTTACAAAAAACAAACAAAAAGTGTAACATGCATGGTAAGTGTTTCAGCCATTCTCAAGACGTTTACACTTCTCAAACACATTACACCACCCAACACCATTACTTCCCTTCCTTTTCTGCCCCTATTTAGTCCGCAGACTGTAAAATAGTCTGGCGACTACACTGTGTAAGGCATTTTAACTTCACTTTACTACTTTTCCCGCTTAATATAGTAGTGGCTATTAATAGACCCTTTTCATGTTTTTTTTTTCTTTTAGCGACTTGAGCAATGTCGGCTGCCTAGTGAAGGTATGGAGAAAACCCTTTGCTCCGCCATTAATAAGTACTCAACACGAGCTTGAATTTAGGGAAATAATTGTATTGAATGCCCTTTTGTGAGACACGTGTTTCAGCAGTTACTTTGCCTTTTTCAATCAGAACTATAAAAATTTAGAAATTTAAACACATTAAGCTGTCAACATTTATTATAATTGTGCATAATACAATTAAGAACCAAACATATAGATAAGTGAAGGGATTATTTTTTTTTTTACCGAAAAACATCAAATGAAAATGCGACCACAGAGATTTAGGAGGGGGGTAAGGGGTGGATGTTAAGGGGGAGACAAAGAGAATAAATAAAAATGCGGGAGAAAAATGAGACAATAAATAACACTGATTAGTACACATTGTACGTTTGATCTTCCAAATTAACAGTGTTAAATTTAGTTTTAATTTATTTGTTTTTAGAATAGAGGTGTGTTGCTTACCTAGCAGAAGTATCTTGTCTATCAAATTTTCAATTTGAATGGTTGCCCTAATAATGTGTTAAATCCCACCTGCAAAGGATATATTTTACTTGATCATGAGAATGAGTCCACGTAACTCTTAGAATTTATTTTGTGATCAAAAATGTTACGTAGCTGATTAAAAAATGTTAGTATCCTTTCTACTCTATGTTTACTTAACTCAGTCAATATATGGCAAATGTCACTACTTAATAGAAAGCTCTCTTGTCTAATATAATCACAAGAATGGTTTGAATGAAAATGGACAGTGACACAGTTCGTAGCGAGTGCTATTTGCACAAACCAATAAGCATGCTGTGTTAAATAGTTTATGCGATGCTTGCATGTTGCAAGAGCAACAATGAGCTGCGCGGATAAAGGGAGAGAATGGAAACCGCTTGTTCAATTACAGGTGAAAGCGCCGTTCTAAATAAAATACTGCCGTAAGAACAGTATTAATTACTCACTACGAATACGAGTGCATTGTTCAATATTTTGATGTGATACAAACGTTTATCTAGTAGATTGCTGTTTAATATAGATAGCAGTAAGTGATGCACTCGTGAGTGGAGAACGTCCGTGTGTAACCTAGGGCTCAAGATCAAAGTATTCTTGGTAATAGACAGAAAAATCAAATTTCCAACACACATTGCAAAAAATGAACATACAGATTTATTAACATTCCGCCTGGATTTTTCAATGTGTGCACACAAGGAATTTGATCTTTTCCACATTTGTCTTTGAGTAATTCAGAGAAAATTATCATTTTTGCTGGAAATAGTTCCATAAGTTTCATGAAAGTATCGTTCATGGTAATCTGCAAAGATAGTCCAGTTACATATCCTAAACTATTGCCTCCAAAATGTACTACAATCATGTCTGGATGTTTCAAATCGGCAATAATTTTAAACATAGGTAACAGTTGACCACATTTCATTCCATGCACTCCATGCAATGACACTTCCACATCTATGTTCTGCATATACCTCCACCCAATGAATCTACAACTTTCCTAACATCCTGTCTTCCTGTTCATAGCCTTGCTTCCAGCAGTTCAAACAACAAATAAAACACCCTGTGCTCCTGTACACTTCAACTCCTCGTCCACAATCAGGAAACCTGATTGGCTATTCCCTCTGCCACCTGTGGACACCTGCAAATATCAGCAATCTCTGCAGTTCTCTTTCCATGCATGGACATCAGGTGACATCATCACACAGGAAAGTCCATCTACCCTTTTTACTTTTATCTGTGTAACACTCCCTGATTGGCTACTTTCAAACAGTCACATATCCATCCACCAATCTTTTCCAAAAACTCTACATGTACCCCTGTAACCTTAGTTGAAAATTTCAGATGTGCCTTTCAACTCTGAGAGTACATTTGTCCTGTGATTCAGGGTCTCCTCTATCACAAACTACTGTTCCGACTGTTCCACATTATATCTACATCTAAGATACCATAGTACAGGTATGCTTGCATTTTTTGACCACATTCTTAGATATGTACCCGCACCTCCAAAAGGTATGCTGCTTTTTAACCACTGCTATCTGATGCCATCTAATGCCAACATTTCACAGTAGCCACTCCTGCCACATTATATGTGGTGTCAACATAATACACCTCCCAGATCAATTTCCACTTAACACTATTATATAAGTATATGTCAACTATATTTTCCTTTTTTGCAAACATTATAAAATGGTGGGACTGCAATGCATTTGTTTGCCTTTCACTAAACTCCTGCCAAAAAGAGCAATTGTAAAGGCAAAAAGATTTCCTTAAATATGTGTCTGTTGTTTTTCAATCAGTGGAATCAACTGCCATATAATGCCTACATTTCCCACCTACTCAAATGAAGTGCACATTAATAGTAGAACAACAATGTTTATCAAGTGCATATTCCCTTACCTTAACACAAATGTCAAACTCTTACTAATGCTTAAACACCGATGCATTGTATGTCTTTTACTAAAATGCCATTCAAAATAGGCATTCCTAAATTGCATCCACTTTACATACATATATGGCTCCTCTATTTTCAGGAAGAACTACCACATTACATGTATTACCCCCATATAGGCCAGATTCCAATAAATGTAGTCATATTTGGAAAACCATTTTCCTTTTAACCACTGCTATTACATCTGACACAGTGCCAACATTTCAAACTAGGCACTGCTACCACATTACATGTAGTTTCAACAATGCAACTGCCAGTTAACACTATTGTACACAAATATTGCAACTGCATTTTATTTACTTGTGAACAATTTAAAATGGAAGGGCTTCTATTGCACATATGCATTCTTTTGCTTTCAATACCATCCTTCTAAAAGCAACAATACTTAAGGCAAACCATTTCCTTATATATGAACATCTCCTGTTTTTGAATTAGTACCATCAAATGCCATATAGTGCCAACATTTCCTACCTACTGAAAGGAAGTGCAAGTGAATACTACCATAGCAACATATGTCAAGTGAATGTTCCTGTCTATAACATTTCAGACTAGGCACTGCTACCACAATCAACACAGTGTCCAGACATACCACCACCTTAACACATATGCAGTTAGAAATATTACAGACATATTTGAAAAACCATTTCCCTTACTTCTAAAAAAGATTTCAATATCCCATGAATGTATATCCCTACTATTTAATCCCACTTCAACATTAGGACATGTATAACCAACCTTTGTTTTGCATTTGCAAAGAAAAAGACGATTGCCAAAGAAAACTACAGAAAAAAACGTGTCAACTGCCACAAGGTAAACTGTTGATGTACTATGTACGTCACCTTATTTGTACTAAGATAAGTAAGCCAGCACAAAACCCTCATTTCTCTACACCAGCACCCACATATGCCATTTGAGCTTTAAAATTCACACTTTCTTTTTTCCTTCAGATACAACAAAAAGCCTAGTAAAACTCAACCTCATAGATAACAAAGAAAAGCTAGAGCAGATAAAATGAAAGACAAGTTATATAGTCACCCTCCACTTAAAGAATGAATACAAAACATTCAAACAGAGGAACTGGTAATCTAATTCAAGCAAACTGAAAAAAAACACTAAAATAAAGTAATCTACCGTCTTCCAATAATAAAAGTAAAACAAATATGTAGAAAGGAAAGCATTCCTGAACATCAACCACAAAATGTATCTACCAATGCTGATGTAGTCATAGTAAGTAAAAAATACAAAAAAAAATATAAAATTCGGTTCAGAGGTCTCAGCTATCTGATGAAAACAATCTGAAAAGTAAAGTTCTACACTTGAAAACTACCAGAGAAAAATGTTCCTTGAAGCTCTGAAGGACAGTGCAGTTAAACTAAAGAGAACATTCTTCATATTACTTTAGAACAGAATGAAACTACTGACTAAACTAATAAAGAAACTTCAAAAACAACTTGTAAACATGCTGAAAGTCAATATAGATAACTTTTCTAACTTCTCTGCTGGTGAATGGTTTCACACCGTCAGCACAGAACCCTACTTCAATGAAGCATATACACAAGAACAAACAAACCCAATTGCCATAGACAATAATGGAAGAGGCTATGAAGTGCTAGTAGACACCATTGCGTCAAACAGAACCTTAATAGAATTATCTTCCCCAACAAACTTTCAACCAAATGTTCCATTTTTCCAAACAACTCATCCAGTATACAAGTGGACTTGCAGCTAAATATGCAATTCGCAGCAACAGTCAATCAAATCTTCATGACAATTCCTCAATCAATACTTAAAAGTAAAAGACAAAAGTAAAATGAAAGCTTTACAAACCATGGATTCCTTACAAGTGCGAATCCAAACTGGACTATGAGTTCATTCATTAGCCTACACTTGGGGAACCCTTCATCATACAAAAAGTTAGCAACACACCATTCTGAAATGAGAAACCTTGTCCATAGATTGTACTATGCAAACAGTGCACCTTTAGAACTACAACAATTAAATAACAATCTCCTAAATGGAACAGCTAAAGAAATACTTGGACAATTACATCACATGCAAACAAAATATTTTGGAACTGAAGTACAGTTAGAACATACAGTTAGTTTAGAAAACATCAACCAACAATTTACCAACAGTAACTAGCTACAAACACATGCAAAAAAGCAATAGCAACGTTTCAAATAAAATCTGCACAAATTCCAGGCAAAGTATCCATCTGGTATCATGGAACATTTTATAAAAATAGTACAACATTAGTAGATATAGCCTACAAAATAGAACAGAATGAAGAATCTCAATGGTTCCAAATAGCTTTACATCTAGCAGCAGAAAATAAATACAAACAAACTGATCCATTAATAGTATGCACATACTGCAATGCTAGGAATGTGAATAACCAAATGCCAGAAGAGGCTATCAATAATAACTTGGAAATATTTTCAATTCTGGAAGCTCTCCACCAATTTAATCTCCATGGGATCATTATAATTCATACAGTACACCCATGTCAATCTATAATATGTCTCCAACCGAAAAACTGCCAAATTACGACCATCAGAGTTTCTGAAAGGCATTTGTGGCAAAGTAGTGTATTTACCATTAGATATTAACGCAAATATAGACATTTTTGGGAGTACATCGACCACGACAAACAATCTTTGATTGTACTAGTGAATGGTGTGCTAACAAAAGACAAAAGAAAATGTGGCATCAACTAGTTGAATTAAACAAAGTAAAAAAAGCCCTGGAATATTTTAAGGAAAACAAGGCATACCATAGAGATAGAAATATAGAGGAAAACATAAAAGAAAGCAACCACATATTTCAGGATGCACTGCAAACTGGCCAATTTCAAAGTGTTGATGCTATTGCTGTGGACAGCATTTTAGACCAGTATACAATTCACTGACTACATTACATAGACACCATGGAAGATGCTTTAGAAATATATCAAATGAATCAAGTCAAAGGGTCTCCAATGAGCATATGAGAAAATAGCATAGAAGGCTGTTGTTTTCAACCACTCTTTCCCACAGTAAAGGGAGGTAGATATGATGACATACCAACACAAATCAGTGCATCTGAATATCATTATTTACAAATGTATTCTGAAGACCCAAGATTCCGGCAAAATGTTGAATACCTTTTCAACCTCTTGTTCGAAAGCAAACTAGCACCTCTATGTTACAGATTTGCACAAACACTAAAAAGAAGTGCTCATTTCTTAAACATGTCAGCTACTTGACTCCTTCAAAATATAAAAGACAAAGATGAAGTTTTGAAGTCAGGTATCACAAATCTCTTAGCAAACATGCATTCTACAAAGGAATACTGTTTCCAATAATGCTGATGTGAGTTGTATGTTAAGTAATCTAGGCCCACCCACGTGGTTTGTTACTTTAAGTTGTGTAGAACTTGCATGGGATGACTTGCATGACTTGCTATGCACAGTAAAGGAAAATAAAGAAGAAATAGACATAACAATCCCAAACTCTGTTCTCTTGATCCAGTTAATATATCACAATACTTTCATCATTGTTTCACTGCCATGCTGCACTTCATCTGCAATAAAATGCGCCCTCCTCTCAGAGAAGTAGAACACTTATTTTGGAGAAAAGAATATCAATCCAGATGAGCATTACACATCCACTTGCTTTTGGAAATAAAAGATGCTCCCCAATTTGGCAATGCCAGTGATGCCACTATTTTACAATGTATTGAACACTACATCACCTGTGACATTCCTGCACAATACACAGATACTGACCTACGGACACAAATCTTATGCTCCAAAGACATATGTTTGGCAAATACTGCCTATGTCAATATAGAAACACAGGAAAATACTACACCAACTGTTGCTTTGGCTTCCCTAGACCAGTTTGACAAAGGTCAATTGAATAGTTTCATGTCTTCTGAGAGGCATGCTGTACAAGGAAAATCTCACCAAAAATACATACAAATTAAAAGAGACGAGGCATATACTATATCAATGATTACAATCCTACCATTGCCCTCTATCATTGCTCTCTTGTGGAATGCCAATATAGACATTCAATACATTTCAGACAATTCAACTGCTGGAGCAACATATGTCACAGGCTCACACAGCTGTGAAGACTGAGTTAGAAGACCTTTGGGATGGCATTATTCCAATAAAACTCTGTCACAAAAGTTACACAGCTTTGGAATAAAAATACTTTCACATAAAGAATGTGTGTCCTTTGAAGATGGAGATTGTTTTCCATGTGCAGCCTTACTAAACTCAGCCTTATTAACCATGTAAAGTTATAATTCAAATCTTGACAGCATAGAAACTTTATGACATGGCTCTTCTACAACTATTCAAACCTTGGAGAAAGAAGAAAAATTGTTAGGTGACCATGACACAGACGTGGAGCCCGCAGTATTTTCAGAAATGCCACTAGGGTGGAGAGAAAGGAGCACTGTAACCTCAAATCTGGGAAAACCCATAATGAACTTGAAATCCTGGAATCTCCAATAAAACCACACCCGGCAAAACAACAAAGGAGAGGAAATGAGCATGACCAGAAGTGTCCGGTGGAGGAGATAAAGACTAATATAAATAGAAATTACACACCGCCATGATTTAAAGGAGATACATCTATATTTGAAAATAGATGAACCAGCAGGAGTATGTCTTCATCCGCCACAAGGAGCTCCTGCAAGGAGCCTAGCTTTGAGAGAGGGCATCAGAATAGGAGAGGGAATCATCAAAAGAAATGATGACCCACATAAAACACACAGTGATGGCAGGACTCACCATCTTGCTAGCCCTTTTCACTAAGCTCTATGAGTCACTCAATAACTCACTGCAAGATCAGGCGACATTAATAGCGATGGCTCACGGAAAAATGATAGGCTAGGACTGCTTCATAAATAAAGTTCAGGACAGGTTAGACAAAGAAGCTGAAGATTCAATCAAGTGGCAACATCGTCTTTGTGACCGGGCAAGAAGAGAGACAATGAATACATCAGTACTAATGGAAGCAATATTGCAAGATTGTAAATGGATGCAGGACCAATTGAAATAAGATCATGTAATGAGACCTGAGAATTATGAGGTGACGGGCCCGGAACAAAGGATTGCTGGGGAAAGAGCAACCCCAGAGCTGAACCATCTGATACAACATCCAAGCAATGACCCTAGATGGACCCGGACCAAAAATCCAGAAAGGAACAGTGGATCCCAGGATAGAAATGCATCAGAGATGACAAATCCATCACTACAAATATTGCTTGAATCAAGCATAAACCAGGAAGGAGAGGGGGAGTCCAAAACCGCAAGGAGGATTCAAGGTCCAGCTAAAGAAGAGAATATCCTTTTCAATATTCCACCCAACTGAAGTCCAGGGGGTGCCAGAGAGGAAAGTCCGAAACCAGGTTCAAACAGACACACATTGAAAAAAACCTAAAATATAAAAACAGGGAGGAAGAGTAAATCCAATGGATCCAGGGCTTTCCTAACGAATGTAAGAATGCCTCAGCACCCTGATACAACCCAAATACTGAACTGCCCCAGAAGGGAGCTGGCGATGTCCCATGAGAAAACATTGATGAAGCTCCTGGTAGCATCAAATACTCTCTTAAGGCCACCAATTGAGAATGATGAGACCTATGTAAGGGAACTGATTGAAACAGTGGAACGAGGTGAAGAAGATAAGCAATGGAATAACCTAAGTTATTCAGATTGGGTAGAAATTGAGCAGATAGACAATCTAATGTTGGGCCATATCTCTGGGCCAACTCTCTCACTCCCTGAGAAAGAAAAAAACAAGTATTCCAACAAAAAAGTATTCCTTTTTTAAAACATCGGAAGAAAAAAGAGTAGTCCTGGGAGAGGCGCTACAGGGTGACCCCTGTCAAAGTGCTGTAGACAAAATAAAAGCAAAGAACACTATGCGGAACAACCAAAGTGCTCTCACAGAAAGTGGAAGCAAATTAGAAGTGGATTTCCAGCTTAGAAATGAAAATAGAAGAGTATCCAAAACATCCCAAAGAAGAGATATATAACAACTGAAGATAGACTGGGTCATACTTCATCTTGAATCCCAATTGGTCATGGGAGCTTTATTGGAAACCAGTGACAAACTCCAACCTTTGGGATATGAGCTAAGTGACTGTGTGGAGACCGATAAGTTAAGGAAGGGGAGAGTGGCATCGGGAAGAAACACCAAACCCAATGCAACTTATTAATCGGCAAAAAAGGAAAGGCAACAAGCAAATTCCATCAAAGGAAAATCAATAGCGACTACTTCAAAAATCCCTCCTGCCACTGAAATTCACAATCGATAACTCATCCCAAAACAATAGAAGTCTAACAGCACATCAAAATGATCGACAATAAGAACATGCGTTGAAACATTGGAATTGGTTATCAGAGACTATAGGAAATCCCCAACAACAATAGACCATCAGGAATTATGAAGATAAGGGTCTCCACACTGGCTCCTGGACTGGAATACAAGTGGATTTAGGTCAATTTCTTCAGCAAAAAAAATCCTGCAACTTGCCACTGTTCGATATTCTTTGCCTCCAAGAGACTTGGATGTGGACCAATCCATCATGCGAAGGCTATGAGACCCACCTGAACCCGGCCCTGAACCCGGCATGTAAAGGTCCATTGGGGATGCTCTACTCAGGTCTTTTGAACATAAATAAGGGGAATAAAGGGCTGACAGTCGAAAAGTATAACAAATCCGAACCCATTTTTTCAGGTGGTGAAAATGAGCAGGGGTATTCAAAGTACAAAGTCCAAATCCACCTGATAAATATGTACTGAACGGTCAAAATTTGTCTAGAGGAGGATTTCATTAAATTGATAATGAGCCATGTGGATGAGGCCCTGATCACAATAGAAAATCCCCATATCATCATATGTGGAGATTTGAACATTCACCTATTGGACAAGGAAGGATGGCCACAAAGTGAGAGGCAACTTGAGAAAAGAGCTCGAAGATGGTCTACCGAGAAAGGCGCCTGTGAACTGATAATGCTCAATAGACAAACCAAAGTTGATAGACCAGGCACATGCACATGGGGAAGAGGAGCCTATAGAACATGTTTGGATTACTGCTTTGTTTCAGAAAATATCACCATAGCAGTAGAAAAGTTTTAAGTAGTGAAATAGACCCTAAGCGATTATAATCTCTTAGCCATTGGTTGGAGCCATTTGTTGGAGTGTTACAGGCCACAGGCCAGTGTAGAGGAAGGTAAGGGTCTCAGTGGAGTTAACATGGGGAAAAATAGGCTTAGAATTAAGCATGCCGATGTCCCTAGAATTACCTTGCATTATGAACATTTCATTTCGGAGAAATCAAAGCAAGGTAGAATATGTGTATTTATCAAAGCAAGGTAGAATATGTGTATATTTTTTTTCATTTGTATTTACTTTATTTGTATTGTGCACCTTTCCCTGGGGTATCTGGGTGCATAATTTGAAGAAAGTGGTTACATACAATCAAACCAGCTTTCCTAAAGGGAAAGACCAAATCATAACAATGACAATGCAGTTCTTAAAGGAAACACAAGATAGAAACAGGTACAACGTGGCAGCGGTTACTATAAAAATGACTGGAAGTTTTTTTGGTATACTTCAAAAGATATAAATACAGTACAAGTAGGAAGGAAGGCTAAGAATACGATGTTATCACATTACTGTAAGGCCAGTGTGGTTAGGTGGATTAGGCAAATACATCACACTCATGGAGCCAGAATTTAGTTTTGTTCTTAAAGGAGTGGATGGACTGTTCTGTTCTGAGTGTGGTGGGTATGGTGTCCCATAGTTTGGTCGCAAGGACTGGAAAACTAGATCCCCCAGCTGTCTGAAGCTTGTAACTGGGTATAGTCAGTGCGTGTACATGGGCTGACCTCAAAGGTCTGATTGCTGTGTGCCTCGTGAAACGATTGGTCAAGTATGCGGGTGCCAAATTGTTCTGGGCCTTGTGAGTTAAAGCAAGGGTTTTTAGCGATATACGATGGGCAACTGGGAGCCAATGTAGATTGTGTCTTGTGTCAGGGATGTGCAATCTCCTCGGGAAGTTGAGGGCCACCCTGATGGTATTATTCTGAGCAACCTGTAACTGATCAATGTTTCTTTGGCTAGTCCCTAAATAGAGGGTGTTGCAGTAATCAATTTTTGACATGATGAGAGTTCTAGTTAGGATAATGGAGTTGTCAGTCATCAAGAAGGGTCTGCAGGCAGTGATGAGTTTGCAGGTGGAGGCCGAAGCCGAAACAACAGCATTTGTTTGTCTGGTAAGGGATAGTGTCGAGTCTAGGTAAATGCCAAGTGTTTTTGTGACTTTGGACACTGTGATAATGTTGCGTCAATAGTAAATGATTTGTAGGCTGGGTCAAGTTTAGTGAATTTGATGTGAGATCTGAGGACAAGTAGATCAGTTTTTTCATCATTAAGGCAGAGCCCATGATGTGCCATCCAAGCCTAGATGACTGTGTAGACCTCATTGAGTGCTTTAGAGTCAATTACATAGCCGCCTGTGATGGGGATGAGTATCTGGGTGTCATCAGCATAGATAGTGTAGGAGACACCCAGATAGTCAAGTATGTCAAAGAGCAGCTTAGTAAACACATTGTACAGTGTGGGAGAGACACAAGATCCTTGAGGGACACTGCACGGGACAGGTGCTGGTTCAGCAGAGGCAGAAGGTGAGAAGACCCACATGGTTCTGTTAGCCAAGAAGGAGCTAATCCAAGATGTGGCAACATCTGAGAGATGGGCAGCTATTTTGAGGTGGTGACATAGAATTTGATGATCTAACAAATCAAAAGCTGCTGAAAGATCAAGAAGAAGTAGGCGTGCCAACTTGCCCTTATCCTTTAGATCCTCAATTTGTGTTTTTAAGTCAATCAGGGCAGTCTCTGTCCCGTGTCTTGGTCGGAAACCTGATTGTCTAAGGCCCAGTAGTTTGTTTGTTTCGAGGTAGTCCTGGATTTGTAGGTAAGCCGCCCGGTCCAGAATTTTTAGTAAGTATGGCACAGTGGTAATAGGCCTGTAATTGGATGGGTCACTCGGGTCAAGATACGCTTGGATTCTGAAAGAGTTTAAGGAAGAAAGAGATCAACGAGGAAAAACAAATATGCTACCCAAACATGTCTATATTCACAATATAGTGATGGCGAGAAGAGCTCTCATATCTGACATTAGAAGGCTGCAGAGGGATACAGGGGTCTCTATGAAGGAAAAGATAAGGAACCAGAAACAGATATACCATAACTGGATCTAGGTGTCAAGGGCAAGTCAGATGCAAATGGCTGCTGGAAAAATGTTGAAAGCAGTGTGTGGCAATAACACCAGGAACCTGTCGGACCTTTTCAATAATGGGGGCAACTTCCGACCAGTGCATATAATGGGGCAAGTATTAGAAGAGCGACGGATAAACCATTAAACAACCCTATTGGCCAAAGAGGAGGAATGAGAGAAATGGGTGAATTGAGGGGGAGTAAGAGATGGCCTTTTGAATTTGATGAGGAGGAGGCAAGAGTAATGATTGGTAAGCTTAGTTCCTCCAGGGCAGCAGGACCTGATGGTTTATCAAACCAGGTTCTAAAGGGTAATGTAAATGCCTGGGGGTATTTGGTGGTAAAATTGTTTAGACAGATTATACAGACCAAGCAAGTGCCGACCTCATGGTGTGAGGCCATTGTAGTGCCTATTTTCAAGAAGGGGAACAGAGGCAATCCAAGAACTATTGCCCGATCACCCTTCTTGATTCTTTGGGGAAACTATTTTTATCTGTCTAATTGAGTCCTATATACAGATACATATATCCAAGTGAGACTATCAGCTGAGGGGGGACTGTCAAGGAAAATATACACCCACCATGGGCTTGGCACCCCTGCTTTTTAGCCTCTATATGTCAGACCTGAAGGAAATGCAAAAACAGATCTGAGCTTTCCCACCGAAGATCAATTCCACCAAAGTGCCATGGATACTGTATGCAGACGACTTGGTCTTTAGTGACCAAACACCTATTGGTCTACATTGAAGGTTCAATGCATTAAATATCTATCTGAAAGTGAATGACATACAGATTAACGTGGGGTAATCAAACATTCTGATCATGTCGTCTGCGCACGGGTAACAGAAGGAAACTTTCTCATGCAGGGTGGAAAATCAAAACCTCGAGATAGTGGACCTTATGCCCTATTTGGACATAGTGATAAATAAAAACTTAGATGAAAAAGGTAATCTCACAATGATAAGAGTAAAGCTGAGAAAGTTTACAGCCCAGGAGGCAGCCCTGCACAGCAAATATGGGAGTTATTCAACTCTCCCACTCATCACATTCTATAAACAGAAATTGGTGCCTGTCATGACATACAGAGCAGAATCTCTCTTAAACTTAACATAAAAGGCGTGGGGAGTATTGGAGGGGATATTCTGGTGGAAGATTTTGAGATTGCCAAACTCGCTCCTGCTGTCTGCCATTAGATACGAGCTGTGGCTTTAATCCCTGGAATCAACAGCACTGTGGAAAACAATATTACTATATAGAAAATGCATAATCTTAGACAGTTCTGCCCCTTTCTCCATCTTGAAGTCAAGAAAGACCAACCAAGTTAAGGGATTGAGATGGTGAATGAAAAAATGTGAGGCCTACCTTGAAAGGTGTAACATCACAAGGGAACTACTCATGCCCGATCCAACTAAAGTGGAAAAAAAATTGCAATCCCTTGATTGGATTGAAACCATGGAGACAAGGGGTAGAGTTAAATTGAGGCCTAGTCTGAGCATGGAGTGGAAAGGTTTAAACCAACCTCCTGGCTCTCTCCAAATGTTTCCATCAGAGCATTACAAAGACCTTCTGTTGAGGAGCTGCCTGAATATCCTTCCAACATGGGAAGTCCAATTGGCCAGGAAACAGATAGAAGAGTCAAACTCGCATTGTAGATACTGTGGACACTGGGAATGTGGAAACACTCTTTCATCAACAGAGTCAAGAACGAGATTCCTGGAGGGACATGTAAAACAAACACTTACACTAATGACCAAAGAGTGGTGGGAGACGGTTTTGATTGGGGAAAAGATAAGTTTGGTTTAGCATTTATGACATTTTTGGAATATGTTTTAAGATAAAAGGATTAACTAATTGGTTGGTTTTGGGAAATCAGGGATCAGCGCAAAGATGTATACATTTTAAGATCAACTGATGACGATATGGGAAGATTGGGCTCCTTCTATGTCCTGGAAATAGCACAGGTTTGAGAGTGTGGGTAATTAGGGAGGAATTTCATTTATTTTGGAAATATTTTAGTATGATTGATTGACATGTGAGGATAATAGAAAATTGTAGCTGTCGTATAAATGAATGAAGATGTACAAGTTTTTTTTTGTAATAAAACAATAAACATAATAATAATTAAAATAATATGTTGGACAATGAATGCCAGCAAGAAGAATGAATAGAAACTATACTAGACAAAGACACCCCTCAATGCAGCCACCCTTCTCTTACATGAAGCCAAGAACCACTGATCCAAAACGAAGCAGCGACAGCAATGAATGAGGTAGAAAACACCATGTATCAATCCAACAATCTAAAGAAGATGTGTCAGTTTTCAAATCACAGCTAAATGATGAACAACACTGAAGGAATTGATCATGGAACAAAACATGAAAATTAAACTTGCATTTGTGAAAATTACAAACCACTGCTCCTGTATGTAAGTAGTAAATATGGTTATGGCAAAACTTTTTTAAATAAAACAATCAGGAAATATCTAGAAGAATGAACAAAGAAATACCTTTCAGCTGTTGTAACAGCCACCATAGATCTTTCTGCTAACAACATAGGAGGTGTAACTTTACACCTGCTGCTTCTACTACCAGTATTATAAATTGGCCCCCTCCCAAGCTGCAACTGAGGTATGCAGAATTCTATGACAAATGAAAGTCCTCCTAGTAGATGAAGTAAACATGGTTTTCAACCTTGTGTTATCTTAAGTTCATCTAAGAATGCAGGAAGTCCTAAAAACTGATTACGGGAAACTATTTGGTGGAAAACATGTTATTGGTTTTGTAGACCACCTACAGTAAGCATCAGTGAAAGGCCAACCCATATTTCAAACATTAGGACACAAACAATGCCATGATACACTAGGCAGCATTGGCAAATTCAATTTGTGGTGTGATTTTTTTCTACAGATAATGTATGCAAAATATGCGAGAGTCTCCAGATCTAACATATGCTCACATTTTAAAAAGCATTCAAACTGGTCTGCTTACAGAAGACGCAAAATCCACCTTGAAAATGAGACAGATACATGTGATATATGGACAAAACATATCTGCCCCTGATGTAATGGAAAAATTAACTCAAATCTAAAATTAAATCTAAAATGTAGTTGTTATTGCCAACCTTGGAAAGCTGTAGCCAATTCTATGAAACAATGTTGAAAAAAGAAATGCAACCCTTGTGCTGGTCAGCTCCACTAACGACATCTCAAACACAGCTGGATTAGAAAAGCTGTTAACGATCTGTCTCAACTCTCTGTCTCAACTGTCGAGGAATTCTCAATTTGCTGGACCGATCTGCACCAGGTCTGAAACCACTTGGGCACAAAGATTTGCCTTGAGGCCTTTTTCTGATTTGGAGGTATTCCCTCCAGTAGTTTTTTAAATATTTGATGTAGAAGGGGATGCCCCCTTCACCAAAATGCATAGCTATATGATGGGTAAATAGCCAAAACTGTGTGTTTCATTTAAATTGAACAGCCTCCATCTTTGTTTTTGCTCGATACGAGAGATAGCCATGGCTATAGCCATTGGTAATAGAAAATGGAACACAGTAAAAAAGCCATTTGCAGGTTAAAAACATGCAAATGCCACCCGTCAAGAGGTTGGAGGAGGTAATAGGACATCAAGTGAAATTTGGGAGTTGGAGGGGGTCTAGGGTTTGAGTTTGCAAAGCAAAGCTTTTCTGTAGCCTTGGCTATGGACAGAATAGCCACGAAAATGCTAACATTTGAAAGCAAACTGCATCACGGAAACAGCATATGTTGTGTGGGGAATGGGAGAGGGCAGGGGAGGTGAGGAGGCCATCATGGGTGTGTGGGGGCTAGCAACAGAGGGGGTCACTTGGTGAGGCAGGAAACATTTTTTCCTGTTTTCCTAATTTACACGGCTATAAGATAGCTACAGATGGCTGAGGGTATCTTTAGTTCTGTGCCCTCGGCAATAGAAAAAACAGTTTTAAACAAAACAGATATTTGTATAGCTACAGTGACATTGGGGGTGAAAATTCTCTGGCCGTAGGCCATGGCATTGATTTAATAGGCATCCAGTTCTCCCATTCATGTACACACTGGGACCAACCCTGCTGGGATTCAAACGGAGGAAGGGTCCTGCACCTTCAGGCCAAGTAAGCTAACAAGCAAACTCAGGTTACATGACCACTTAGAGCAATATGGCCTGAGCTTTGAAGCTAAGTAGGGTCAGTCCCAGTTACTAGATGGATGGGTGACAGTCCACAGTTGTGGAGGTTGTGTGTTTTCTTAGTTTTAATTATCTCATAACACACTAAGAAAACACACGACATCCACATTTTTTTGGTGACTGTGCTACTGTAAATCCTTGAAGGTATTTCACTTTGCAACCATTTTTCCTTTTGCAGAATTGCATACTGGTGTTTGTAGTCTCACAGTTAAGATGGGGAGAACAATGCCACAATTGTACACCTTTTGCCTAACATAGTTCTTAAAGGATTTATATATTTGACTGGCACCATGGTATATGGACTTTCAAGTTATTGTTGAAAGCCAGACATGGAGGTGAGGAGGGTAACTGATGAGAGGGCAAGTAAGCCATGAGTATTTGCCAATGACGCGGCAAGAGAGTTTGCAATACAGGACACCTGTGCAATATTTCCCCCTGACTTTGGCTGCTTTTCAGGGCACAAGTAAAGGACACACGTGGCTGGATAGCATATTTTTTTTTCAGAGGGCTGACGCAAGCCCTTGGGTTTTATTGAAGTTGTGAAGCTTTCACAAGTATTTGGCTACCAGGATATTACCGAGGTTGTCATGTTCCCAGTGCACACTCTTACCCACAAGACAACAATCACTTGTTTAGTATTGGGATTTTGTTTTCCAGGGAATATTTTATGACAGATTGCTGAGCCTAAATGGTGAGCATATTTCATACTTTGCCAGGATATTTATTGGAACATTTTGTCTCTCCAGTTATTTTTCTGCTTATTTTTTTTAAGACCAATTCTATGTTATCTTGTGCACTTTCTTCTAAGGGGAAGGTCAATTGAAGTATATTTGTATATTTCACTTTAAGATATATGTTCACTTACTGTGTGTTTATTCATGGGTGCCAGTTTTTAATTTTCGCTATGGAGGCAAAAGTACTTGGGTATATGTTATTCTTGCAGCAGGTAAGTTCTTTTCCCCTTTACCTGCTGTTTAAATGAGGTTTGTTGGGGTTGTGTGTTCCATCACAACAGTCACCAAGAAACCGGACATAAAGCAAGGTGATTGCACATTGCTTAACCAAAGTTTGTGATCCTTGGCACATCATGTAATCTCACTACGCTTTGCCTAAAAAAATTGTCTCTTCTCAAAGCCTGCCATCTTTTATATATACCAATACTACTGTCAATACAGGTCAAAATCAGTCTGTGATTGATGAAGATCATTGAGCAATGGTTGCACTAGGGTACATTTCTAGGTTACCCTCTCAAACATGGGCATATGTAATTCTTGCAGACAGTCATGAGAGATGGTTCCCTACATATGGACGCAATGGAACGATAAAATAATATGTGTGTGTCATACTGGAAAAAATAGTTATCTGTGATTTTTGTGAGCGGGCACATAGAAACACACTGATAAACACAGATTCTGACATTGTTTGAAAACACTGGAAAACCCTTCTTGCACACTTTATATGTTAACACATTAAAGGGCTACTCTCTATTGCTTTTAGCCATGACCAGTGACACATACTTCAGCAATGGCCACTGTATATTGTACAACAATAACTTGACACTAGCCGTAGCCAAGGTAAAGGCCATGACTAAAGCAACAATCCAAATTCTTAATTAGTTAATCAAAGCTTGTATTAGCTAAGTCATAAATTATATCATATCTGGTGCCATCACAGATGTAATCAGTGGTGGTTTGTATGATGTAATGTGTGATGTCACCAGTGATGCCATAGATTATGTCATTAGTGATGTCATCAGTGATGTCATATGCAAAGCCATTAATGATGTCATCTTTGTGGTCAGAGGCTGTGCAACAGGGGATATTGAGTAAAGGTGGCTTTATATAAATGTCAGGGTTTTTTTGCATTACAATTTCACCTGAATGTCCCTGCAACTAAAGTTTTTTTCTTGCACTGATAAAAACCAATTAAATTCTGTGAAAATACGTTGTTAAAGGGATGTTATGGTGCAAGTGAAATCAAAAAACTGAAGACATTTGCCAGTTATGGTATGCTATGCACCCATAACTTGTGCCACTGACATGGACTGCTAAGACTAACACTCAGAACATCAAAGATTACGTCACAAAAGTACTTTGTGCTACATCTTAGGTCACCTGGTATTTCACAGATGTTATGACGTGCCTGCAGATGTCCTGGACATCATCATGGTACTGTTCCTGTGCAGCACAATGACATGTCTGCAATAAATGTCAGCACTTCGCATACATCTTTAAATTAAATATTTGGTCAACATAGGGACATTGCCCCTACCTCCTAGCACCATTGCCAGTGCTTCTAAAAACTTTTTCCAATTTTATACTGACTTTTCCCTGTACCACAAGTCCACATTCTCATTATGTCATCTTGGACGTCCCCAGGCATCGTCAAATGAACACACCCGAGCAGCATGATGACGTGTCCGTGGCCAGTGTTTTTTTGGTTTGTGGACATCTTTAAATTAGATTTCAAGACATGCGAGGGACTTTCAAGTGAAAACTATGGCCTTCCATAGCCCCCAGTACCACTCCCACTTCATTCCTAAAGTTTTTACAACTTTTCAAGGCCTTATTTGGGCACCAAAGTCTGCAGACAAATCAGTAGTATGTGGACTTTTCATCCAAGGGGACCCACCCATTTCTGTTAGTAATTTTCAATCTGGAACACCAGAAGAGAGGACCTCTTTTTCGAGATAGCACAGCAGACTTCTTACAATGGCATCTTCAACGGCCATGTCTCCTCCTCCTCCATAGGGACCACCACCACCTGGAGGACCTGGACAGGGGAACAGGGGACCTGCAGCAGATAACATGCAGGAGGAATAGGACAATGAAGATGTAGTAGATGAAGTGCTTACTATGTCCAGTGGGCAGAAGGAGTCATGGGTGTGGAGGTATTTCACCACTATTGGAGGAGTACCAAAGGTTCAGGCTGCCCGCGTGAGCTGTACTGTGTGCAAAATTATACTCAGTCACAGCTAAAAGGGGAAGTACTCATTTGGTACTACCTCCATGTGCTAACACATCCACACCTTCCACTTGGCAGAACTGAGAAAATCGATCCTCTACTCAGGCAGTAGGTCTAATTCGGACAGTACACACTCATTGACCGCTACTGTCACCACTCAGGACACAACAATGGGAAAGAGGATTCTTCCTGCCATCTCAAATGCCATACCGGAGCCTGTTGACCCATATAATGCATGGTCAACAGTCATCTGTATGCACCTGTACACAACTATCTGCAGGGGGAGGACATTTGAAGCACTTATGAGGTGGCTATGAAGGCACATGAAAAGGATGGCATTCCATTTTAAGCTAATGAACATATAGACATTTTGCATTGCAAAGAAAAGGTGACAGTAGCACATTTCTGTCCCAACCCATGTTCTCTACCATAAAACCTTTTAACATAAACTGTGACATGCATAGGTAGTGTTTAGCAATTATTTATGGCTTTCACACTTCCCACTCATATTACACTATCATTTGTCACTCCCCTTTTCCACAGTAAAATAGTCTGCTGACAGTTTGAGGGGCCGATTCATGGAACAAACGTGCGCCGAAAATCTACGCGCAAGCAGGCGCAAGCAGGCGCAAGCGGAAAAAAACATGCGCACGCGTGCGATTCATGGAAGTCCCTGCGCGTGTTTACCTCGGGATGTGCGCCAAACCCGTGCATGGCGCACACGTCACTGCAACATCCCAAAAGACGTGCGCGACGCGCACAGTGAAAGCGCACAACCTCGGCGCATAAACCAGAAAGTGGGCGGAACACGGGGCGTAACGCGCGGAATGGGGAACAACTCGCGAAAACAAGGGCGTAACTGGGGATGTACTGCAGGGAAGCAGACGGAACGCCCACACGCACCCGAACCACACGTATTCATGGAACCGAATAGGGCAAAGCCACGCACAGCGAAAGACACGCACAAGCCGATACACGTCCGCCACACGAAGGCAGGCGGTAGCGTCCCTGCGCATTACAAAAGTGGCAACATACAGCAATTGTGCGAGCGGGGCACGTGTATTTCGGGGGTTCGCGTGAACTTACTCACGCGATCGGGCCTGGGGGAGCGGCCTACGTGTATTTCAGGGGTTCGCGTGAACTTTCTCACGCGATCGGGCCTGGGGGCGCGGGCTACGTGTATTTCAGGGGCTCGCGTGAACTTTCTCACGCGATCGGGCCTGGGGGAGCGGGCTACGTGTATTTCAGGGGTTCGCGTGAACTATCTCACGCGATCGGGCCTGGGGGAGCGGGCTACGTGGATTTCAGGGGTTCGCGTGAACTTTCTCACGCGATCGGGCCTGGGGGAGCGGGCTACATGGATTTCAGGGGTTCGCGTGAACTTTCTCACGCGATCGGGCCTGGGGGAGCGGGCTACGTGGATTTCAGGGGTTCGCGTGAACTTTCTCACGCGATCGGGCCTGGGGGAGCGGGCTACGTGTATTTCAGGGGTTCGCGTGAACTTTCTCACGCGATCGGGCCTGGGGGAGCGGGCTACGTGGATTTCAGGGGTTCGCGTGAACTTTCTCACGCGATCGGGCCTGGGGGAGCGGGCTACATGGATTTCGGGGGCGCGCGGGAAGCGACACACGCGATTGAGCGGGGTACGTGTATTTCGGGGGTGCGCGGGAAGTAACACACGCAATTCCATCAGGGTACGTGTATTACAGGTGTGCGCGATATCAACAGGGTACGTGTATTACAGGGGTGCGCGGGGAGCAGCACACTTGAATTGCACTTGTGGGTCCTCCCAGGTGTTCCCTCTACACCCTCCACGGCCCCTGCAGGTGGCTCACACCACAGAGGCCTACCCAGCACATGTCATGCAGGCACCCCACCCACCATGCCCATGCCCACCAGCCAACCCACATGTCAACTTGCACTACTCCCCCCCCAACGCATGTCCCCCTGCACCCCCAGCCACCAGGGGCAGCCTCCACCAGGCCCCCACTCATGTCCCCTATCACCCCCACCCCCCAGCCACCATGGGCAGCCTCCACCAGGTCCTCACAATCCACAACACACATGTCATTACAACTCGCACACATGAGCCATACCACAGCCATATAGCAACTGCCACCACCATCCATACACATACAACAGCATGAGCAGCCAAAGGTGAGCCAGACATCACATGCAACACAGGAAGTGCACCACACATGTACACACACCACCACACTTGCATGCATGTGTACACCCCTGCCAAGTGTCGCACTGTTCAGACGGCCATCCATGTCACATCTGCCAATCAGGCTTCCACATACCGCTGTCACATGCATCCATGTGGCATCACTGTTGCACCCTTGTCAAATACACACACATGCACATGTACACAGTGCTGATACATGCAGCCGAAAACAAGATACATGCGTGACATCACGGACATGTCTACTCACATACACATTCATCCAAACATGTGTGACCACACAACTGCATTTGGCATGCAAGCCTACACACACAAGCATCATCGATGTCTCACACATCACAGCCCTCGCATGTGTCAGCCCCATGGCCCTGTACACCCCCACCCATACTCAACCCCATACAAACAGATGTGCAACCTGCACACTACCGAATAATCACCACATGCACTGCTCACAATCAGGATGCATGTACACTCACCGCTCTACTCCAGACGGGTCTGCTTCTCTAGGACCTGGACGTGGAGTGCTGGGGATATGCGTTCCAGGACCCTCATCTGTTCTTCCGACAAGTGGGCCCGGCGCCCCTTGGCATCCGCTGCCTTCAAGAGGCGCCGGCCCTTGTTCAGGGTCCTGGACCTGAAGTCCTCCCAGCGCTTCCTGACATGTCGTAAGTTGCGGACTGCCACCCCCTCCGCCTTGATGGCAGTCAGATGTCAGTCCAGATCCGAGTCTGTCCTTCCTTGTCGGCGCGGGAACTTCCGAAGAGGGCATCATACTGCCCCAGTACTTGCTCCACCAGGACACCAACTTCGGTGGCACTGAAGCTGGTGCCCCTCTGCCTCTCTGGCCGGGGGTTGTCAGTGGTCACAGATGGTGTTTGCCCCGACATGACAACCCCAGAGGCAGGAGTGGTGGGCAACTGGGTCCTGGGGCTGGGCTGTGGAGCGATGGAATCCCAGTCGGGAGTCTTCGGTTCCAGCAGGGGTGGTCACAGCAACAGCACCCCTGGCTGATGTGCAGGCAGCAAATGGCAGTGCACGTGGGCAGCAGGCAGTCAGGCAGCAGCAGATGGCAGGTGGGAGCGTGCTCGGGCCCTGGGGGGCAGTAGTTCGGCCTTCTGGGCAGGAGCGTGGTCTTCCGTGTGCATACGCGTGGGCAGCTTGATACGGAGTGATTTGGCACGTGAAAAATCTGCACGTCAGCGTGTAATACGAGGAAAGGGCCATGCGAGTAAGCGCGCGTGGAAACTTCACGTCCGCGTGTAATACGAGGAAAGGGCCGTGCGCGTAAGCGCGCGTGGAAACTGCACGTCCGCGTGTAATACGAGGAAAGGGCCATGCGCGTAAGCGCGCGTGGAAACTGCACGTCCGCGTGTAATACGAGGAAAGGGCCTATGCGCGTAAGTGACGTGACGCACGCGTGCGTTTCCCTCAGCACGGGTTAAAGGTGAGCGAGCCCAGCAGTTCGCTGTACGTGCCTTTCGTGGAGACCGACGTGTGTTGCTGCTTCCTGTTGTTTCGCGCGCCATCATAACTTCACAGCTATCAAGGACGTATCTCTTCTTTTGGCAGGGGTATTGGCTACGCGTGTTTTTCTGCATCGCGCTAGTCAGACGGTGAGTCACACACGCTCTTTTTCCCACTGCGGGTGCCCCTGTGTATCGCACCCATTTTCGATGTCATAGTAGCCTGCGTGTCCCACGCGTACGCGTTATTCGTGTTACTGGGTGCCACCGCGTACTGCGGGAGGTTCAATCCACGCACGTAGGCTGCAGGGTTGCGTGCACGGTTTTACTGCAGTTTTGGGGTGCCTGAGCATTGCGTGACCCGTCACCACATCACCGGGGTCACATACAGCCTTGCAGGTGCAGGGGGGCTGTTAACATCTTGCTTCCCACCCCCTTCACCCCAATTGCCCAGGTCAATTGTGGTGTACACCTCCCATTGGCACCACTCCATCTGTGCCAGCACTACTACATCTGTGCCATGGTTGGGAGGCCACCAAAGGTGAGGGGCGCCTCAGCTGGGCGTACTCCTCGTGGCGGGCGTGGTCGGGGACGTGGCCGTGGTGACCAGGGAGTAGGGGGACTCCAGGGTGTCCAGGGCAGCCACAGAGGGGGAAGAGGCAGGGGTGCGCCACTTGAGCACAATGTTGTGCCATGTGTCGGTGCAGCCATGCCACCACCCCCTGTGGTTCCGGGGGATGCAGCTCCTGCATCCGGCACTGGCACCCATATGACCCGGCAGTCCGTTCCATCGACTGCCACGGGCCCAAGGGTGGTGGTAGCTGCAGGTGCAGCTGTGGACACCGCCACCCAGGCTCAGGGTCTGCCAGCGCAGGCTGCGTTGGCACTTGAAGAGCCCTTGGTAGATCTCCAACAGGCCAGGGGGGAAACCATAGGGGCACGCCGGGCTGCTCAGACCAAGACACGTGTCCCTGGGGCAGTCATGTCATCTGCTGCCCCGAACAGCCGGGTGTTGGCAAGTGCAGGGGCAGATGCACCCAACAGCACCCCGGTTGTGAGTCTGCCAACCAGGACCGTTGCGGTCAATGACCCTGCCACAGCTGATGTTGCTGCGCAGGGTCCATTAGTGAGCACCCAGCTGCCACTGACACAAGTCAGGCCTCTGGTCATCCCTCCACCTGCCACTCCCTTGGCTCAATCCACCGAACCCACTGGCCATGCTGATCAGGGCGGCATTAGCCAGCCAGGGTCTGCGCCACAGTCCAAGAGGAGGAAGGTTGCACCTGCAGCACAGGCTGGGACCCCACACACAGCCACGACCTCCTGCACGTCGAGGAAGAAGCCTTTCTGTAAGCAGGAACTGGACTTCCTCGTGGACTACGTGCGGGGCCACAGCCGTGACATGCTAGTGGGTGCCAATAGTCAGACCACGGCTGCCCAACATGACACCCACTGGAAGCATGTTGCGGAACATGTCAGTTCATTCGGCCATGAGGTGCGCACGGCGCAGGAGTGCAAAAAGCGTTGGAATGACATCAAGCGCAGCACTAAGGCCAAGCGTGCCTCAAATTACAACTTGACTCTGGTGACTGGCGGTGGGCCTGCACCAGAGGAGGAAGAACTCACTCCGCATGAGGCTCTCGTTGCGGAGTTCATACCACCTGAATTGGTCGAAGGAGTGGTAGAGAAGCTGGACTTTGATGCCCAGTCCAGTGAGTGTTGATGCGTGTTTGTTGAGGACGTGTGTGTTTCACTTGTGGGATGTGTTGTGCATGATTGCCACTACATGTGACGTGTACATGGTTCTGATGTGTAAGTAATGCAATGCTACCGTCATGCATGTCTCCTCTGCCTGCATGCGGGACTCCATGTAGGCATGCTCCCTTGCCCCTCCTCCGCCACTCTGCACCCCAGTTCCACCTTTGCACTGGTCTGCTCCAATCTTGCCAATGTGTAGTTTCTTGTCCATGTGTCCTGTGTAGATGCTAACTTCCAGCATAGAATCTGCCAGACATATGCCATGTCGTACAGCCTTAGTACTCGATGCAGGATATCTCACTTGTACTGTGCATGGGTCAGATGTCCCGCAGGGACATGAGTGCCCATTCATGCTCCATGTGCATTACACGCATGCCCCTATGTGTCCCTGACTGGATGATCACTGTAATATCAGTCCTTGGTTACATACATTGCCTGCCATCTCATCAGCCTTCCCATGTCAACTGTGCCTCAGTCCTGCGTTGCACACATGTTTAGGCTCTGACAATCTGTGTGGCTCACAGGCCTCAGCCTGTTCAATGGCCAATGACTCTGTCTTCTTCACACGTGGGCGGCCTCCGGAGTTTCCATCATGTGTCCTGCCCACTGTCCCAGCATCATTTGCAGTGTTGTAATTTGAATCACATGAAGCTGTTGATGCCAGTCAACACTGCCTGTCAATACACAGGTGTATGGTCAGCCTTTTGATACCATGATAGGCATCCCGGCTTTGGTACTGGGGTGGAGGGGTGCTTGGCTTCTGGACATGGTACACATTGAATGCACAATGCACGTGATGTCTGATTTTGACATTGCACTGCCTTCACATTTCCTGGCACACACCATGTAGTGCTTGTACATGTAGGTAGGGAGTGGCGTACACATTTTCTGCACTGCATAGTCCCACTTCCATGGAAACTGCCACCTTTCAACAGGTATGATCACAGAAGCTATTCAAAGTAGACCCAGCATGCATGCCAGGTCATATGTTGTGTGTCACATGTCTGCCTGATGCCTTTGCTGTCGGTGTGTGTGTGTGTCGTGTGCTTCTGACATGTGTATTGACCTTTTCCTCTCTATTTTTCAGGTGATGACGCAATGGAGGCAGAGGATGGTGTTGTCATGCAAGACACAGGGTTGGTAACGCCACATCAACCCGGCACTAGTGAGGGTCGTGGGGTGGTAGGCCACGAAAACCCCCAAGTGCTGCAGTCCATCTTGTCTCTGGCTGCCTATGAGTCCAGCCTTGATGACGACTCTGACGTCCATGTTGAGTTGGATGACCATCAAGTCCATGTGTCAGGGGTGAGTGATTCTGATGTGGACACTCCTCTGTCTGCGACACCTGCACTGAGGGATCAGACAGTCTTGGTTCCTCCGCCCGTGGTGGATCGGAACGCAGGGTCACCCTCCACACCAGTCACTGATGTGCCTGGGACATCACGTCTACGGGGGCATGTAGTCGTGCAGCCGCAGGCGGTGCCAGCACAGCGAGGACCCCCGGTCCTTGTGTCCCGCAGGGGTCAAGCCCGGCAACACGGTCGCCGCGCGCAACCGCTGTATACTGAGTGGGAGCAAGACATGACTGCCAATTCCGAACGGCAGGGGGCAGCAATGGAGAACATCGCTGAGAGCATGGAGCGTGTGGCCCGATCTGTGCTCCCCACTGCTAGGCAGGTGCTTCTCCAGCAGCAGGCGGCACAGTCCACGGCCCGCTCGCTCAGGCTGGGCATGGCGGCCTCAGACAGGGCACGCCAGGCTGAATTGTCGTCTCTGCGTCAAGCAATTGCTGCTCACGCAGAGGCGCACATGGATGCCTTGAGGGAGGAGTATGCTTCCCTCAGATCCACTCTGGGTGTCCTTATGATGTCCCAGAGGCAGCGGGCAGAGGAGTGGTTTGCACAGCTTGAGTGTACCATCTCGGCTGAGCTACAGGCTTGCAGGGAGGTGCAGCGGTTGTCCAGCCAGGCCTTGCAGGAGGAACTCCGTGTTACACGTGCTACCTTGCAAGAGGAAGCACGTGTATCACGGGAGGTTCTGCATGCAGACCTACGTCACATCGCCACACAGAACCAGGCTCACCCGTCCGGCAGACTTGCTGCCGACGAGGGGCAAGCTGCGGCTAGGTGTGGCCAGGCTACTGTGCCACGTCCTCCTTTCCAGGATGAGCCAGACTCGGACGACCATCTATCTCCCACATAGGTCGTGCTGTGCAGGCGTTGAGCCCATGGAGGTTTTTTTTTTGGCTCAGCATCATCACATGTGGATGTTGAGCAGCACCCTGTACCTCCCCCCTCCTGGGTGCCTCCCCTCCCCCCGGGTCGTATGTGGCCATTTTTTATTTTTCTTTTAGTTTAGTTAGTTAAGTTTCTGTTTGATAGTTAGTTTAAATAGGTAATGTATGTTTTCCATAGTTAGTGTAATTAGTTAATAGTTGATTTAGTTTAAAATTGCTAGTCTATTGTGCTTCCATGTGACGGTGCGGTGCTTTGTGGCTTTTGAAGGCATCCACTGTCTGTTCCAGCTGGGCCCTTCATGGTTGTCTTGTGTATGTGTTTGCTGCTTGGGTTCCTTGACTCACATATGCCACTCCTGCCTCCCTTATCCATGGGCTCGCAAGGATGGTTCGGTGTTACAGCATTTTACACAAGGGCATTGGACTGTCATATCTGTGGCATGTCTGGTGCTGTGTGACTTGTGTTGACACCCCTAGTGGGGATGATTTAGGTGTCATTGTCCACTGTTCAGCTTTTGCTAGATGGGGTGTATCATGATTAATGTGGACATTGATTGCTATGCATTGTGTAGTATGTTTCATTTCTTTCCTGTACATGTGCTTGTTGCAATTCATGCTGTAGATAGTGTTCCACACTTTGGAGGTGAAAGACGGACTGATGGTGTGATTTGTGATGTGACTCTCTGACATGGTCAAGTATTGAGATGCCTGATGAGACACACACAGATGACTCTGAAGCATTAATCATGTGTTCCATGCCCTTTCTGCAGGGGGATGAGCCTCCAGAGCACCTTTTCCAGCAGACATGTCCCATTGGACGACGGAATTCTGGACCTGTTTGTTGGTGCCCACATGCACATGTGTGCAGAAGCAGAGGCACAGTGATTGCAGACCCACATCCTAGAACTGCTGACATGTTCCAAGGAACTCCAGGCAAGGTGAGCATCACAGGGGGGCCACGACACAGCAAAGCTTGCACCAGGCGAGTTGCACATGCAGGCTTAGTCACAGCACTGAGGGTGAGCTTAGACGAATATTGGTGTTGAAGCACACAATGCAGCTCAGATGTGTTTGTGGACTGATGGCTGCTGATAGTAGGGTTGTCTGGGACACATGCAGGGGCAGTGGCACATACCCTCCGGTACACCAAGGTCCATTGAGCCACTTGTATCAACCATGTAGTCTTCCGAGACATGGAAAGGGGCAGCTCACAGGGACATGCAGCAAGGGACATACTCGGGTGCAGTGCATGTCTTTTCCACGTACTTCATGATAAATGCACTGCCAACTTTGTTTCGGTCATGGTGGTACGCAACTTGCTCTGTAGTCATGGCTTGCTATATGGGTCTGTCTGCTTACCCTGGGAACATTGCATGTTGTGTGAATTGTGACACATTGGTGTTCCATTTGCCACGCACCCAGCAGCGGCTGCCTTACTGCATTGACTGTGTATGACCCATCACAGGGGTGATGTTATATATGGGTACGAAGCATCAACCACAGATTGTCTGTTTGTAGAGTAGTCTGTTGCTATGGGGCATGTTTGGTGTTGTGTTTTTGTGCAATTGGCACGTACAGGTTGTTGACTGTGTCTCTCTTTGCAGCATTGCAGTGCTCCTGTAACCGGACCTGAGAGTGCGCAGGCAAGAGGCCAGCACTCAAAACCAGAGCTAAGTGTCTTGTTGTTTTTCTTACAAACTGCTCTGCATAGGCTTGCTGGGGAGTGTACTGATGCATGGATGTATGTGTGGTTCAATTTGGTATGTTATTTTCTCCCTAATCACCCGTGATCCTATGCAATTTTGAAACCTGTACCCTCTACCCGGTGTTCCTGCTTCCCGTGCCTATCCAAGCAACGTCCCCTGACCCTCTTTCCCCACTGGGGTTGCGGATGCCTGTGTAAGCCCCGAACTTGCAGGACACCAAAACCCTAGAGGGGGTGGTTGGTTCGTACCACTCCTGAGCCTGGACTACAGAAGGCCATGACAATGATGTCCAAGTCTGTTTGGATTGTGTATGTGTTCATGCAGGTTGTACATTTTCGTGCATTCCCTAGTTTCATGTGTCATTCCACCTCCCCTCTCCTGCCGCTCATTCCAGTCATCCAGTGTGTCAACACCTGTCCTGACTGCATATCCCTGAACCTCCTTCCCCACCAGGGTCTCAGGGGCCTGTGTGAGTTTGACCTTGCAGGCACCCGGGACATGGTGGGGGTGGTTGTTTCGTGGCACTCCCGCGCCTGTACAGGGGACCTCTGACAGTACACATCCATTCATGGTGCATCATCCTATGTCATGTACCACACATGTCTCACATCCTGTCGTGACATTGTTTTGCTGTGCTACCTTGGTTGTTGCATCATTGTGGTAGTACTTGGCCTTTGTGAGGTACTGCTACGTCAAGTCATCTACTGGAGGGTGTTTGGGTTCGTTTTTATGCCTTGGATTTTGTGTTTTCGGAAATGAGTGTGTATTCTGAGGGTTCAGGCATCTTTTTACACACAAGTTGGGAGATGGTGACGAAGGGTAAAGGTGATTCTGTGGCCAGGTGGAATTGAGGTTTGGGGGCTCCATGACCCAGGTGCAGTTGTTCAGTGGGTCATGGTCATTTGTGAGGGAGGGGGGGGGTTGTTGTTGATTGTTGCATTGCCCTGCAGTGTGATGGGAACTCTGACATAGTAATGGTGGTATCCCATGTACATGTTGTGTTCTGCTGATCAATGCCTGTTCATGTGTTGTGTTTTCCTTTCAGGTGCGAGGGGATAGTTGTGGTTTGACATGCTGGGGTGTACACATGGTGGATGTTCACATGTGATGTGTAGGGAACACTGATGGTCACTTGAGTGCACATGCATATGTGGAGTGCATGTCCTTGCAGAACCACACACTTGCACTCTGATGCACTACATGTACTCCCACCCTTGCATATACACGTGTACACTGTTTGCCTTCTGGTGCCCACTGTGTCCCGGCAGCACATGTTCTGTGACCGATCATGGATCCAGTACATGCCTGATTTGATGTTTGACGTGGTCTGTCACTTAGATGTGATGCTCAGGGTGTGCATCACACACAATGGCTGTTCACTGTGCTGTGCGCTGAGCAGTGTGATGCAGGAGTAGGACACTGCACACATGAGCTGCAGTGTTGATTTTGCAATGCATGATGTGCATGTAGACAGGCATTCATTGTGATGTTACGTCTACGACTGTTGTAATGCATTTTGAAATGACTTATTTTGGGTGGGAGGTTGTTGGTCTGTCATTTCATCTGATCCCGGGTCAGGCAGCAGTGTCCGATGCCACTGTGCATTTAGGACATGGCAATGTGTACCTTATCGTTACTGCATTGGTTTATGGGTATTGCGTGCCATGACATGTTGATGTTTGGGAGGGTTTGTGTGACATGACAGTGATGGCCATGGCCTGGTTTGCAGGTGTGTGTGATGCACACCTTGCATGTCCGTGTCATCCGCTTCTCAGAGCAACTAGCTGGGGGTAGATTTCTCTCTGCAGCAGGGCCCTCCCCCTGGAACAGACTTCCGGCCTGACCTGAACTTGAGGGGATCATCTCCAGTTCTGGAAGCACCTCAAGTCCTTCCTCTTTGCTTCTGCTTACTGTCTGCCTCTCCTTTGCAGAATTCTCCACTGGAACTGCACAGGAGCTGCAACTGGGCCACTCTCACCGACCTCGGTCCCTGGCCCAGCCACTCTCCACTTGCACTGCCTCCCTGGCAACCCCTGCACTGCAGTACTGTCTCTCTATCCCTACAGCCCTCCCTTCCCAGCACTTGTCTGCACTCACCTTTGTAGTTGCCACCATGCGACCTATGTATTATTTTTTTGGGCTACTTCCCCTGTACTGGGCTCCCCCCCACCCTTCCCCTTGCACTTTTCCCATTCCCCCTACCCCTGCACTTGCACGATCCCAATGACACCTGGCCTAGTAGTACCGTTCTCTGTGTTCCCTTGTTCCCCCCTCCCTGCCTCATTGCGCCTTGGAATACTTGTGTGTGGCCCATATCATGTCATATGTCATATGTGTGCCTTTTGGTCACACAGGATAGCTTGTGTTTAAGTAGCTAGGGATGCAGACGATGTGGCACTTCCATGGCAACTATCTCAGGGTGGTAAGGTTGTGACAGTTGACTGTCTCTTTGTCATCATCGATTGTCACCTGGTATGTGCCAGGCCTGTGTGCACTCCGCAGGGGTGGGAGTTTAGGTGAAAAATGTGGCCACAAGCTGGGTCCGGGCTTCCTCGCCACGTGCCCTGTCCCCTCCCATGGGTAGCGCCTGTGGTTGGGGATGTGGGGGCACCACCATGTCCACCGGGACGCCCTGCCGTGTTGCAACATTGTGCAGGACACATGCTGCCACAATGATCCTGCACACTACTGGTGGTGCATAGAGTAGTTGCCCACCAGAGCGGTCAAGGGAGCGGAAACGTGACTTGAGCACTCCGAATGTGCGCTCCACTATGCCCCTGGTTGCAATATGGGCGGCGTTGTATCTTACCTGGGGTGGTGTGGTGGGGTTCCGGATTGGCGTCATCATGTGGTTGCTCAGAGGGTAGGCACTGTCCCCTGGGGAGATGATAATAGTTGAGATTATTAGGGTTTGGATATTTGTCTGTGTGTGACTTGCATGCATGTGCAAGGGCATTTGTACTGACCTAGGAGCCATGTGTCGCCATGCTGCCCAGCTTCCAGGGCCCGGCTCAGGGCGGACATTCTGTATATGAAACTGTCATGGGTGGAGCCAGGGTAGTTTGCATAGACAGAGGTGATGATTCCCTTTGCATCACATACCACCTGTACATTGATGGAATGCCAGTGCTTGCGGTTTCGGTAGATGTGCTCAATGGCCCTAGGTGGACGTAGGGCCACATGGGTGCAATCTATGGCACCGAGCACTTTGGGGAAGTGTGCCACCCTGAAAAAATCCAGGACAACGGCCTGCCTTTCTGCGGGTGTTCTGGGCTTGTATATGTGCCTGCGGACTGAGGGGCGCGCTGTCATGATTGCCAGTACCTGGTGTAGGCATCGTGACTGCGTGGCCTGTGAGACCCCCCCCCACTATGGCAGTGGTCCGCTGAAATGACCCAGTGGCCAAAAAATGCAGGACATTGAGCACCTTCTCCAAGGGGCTCAATGCTTGGGAGCAAAGGGTGGGGGATGTGAGGTCATCTTCCCACTCCCTGACCAGGTCTAGGATGATATGGGGTGGAAACCTATGCCTGCCATAGACCTGGTCGTCAGGCATCCCAAAAAGGCTTGTCCGTGTTGCGAAAATGCATGCCCTGGCTATTCTCCTCCTCCTGCGGTGTCCCACGATCAGTGCAGCGACAAATGGGGCATTCATCGTAGCTGTATATACGCGTTTGTTGTTTGCGCGCACTTTTATGCTGTGTGCGGGGACGCTTCCGTGGCAGACGCGTTGACGCCTGTGCACGTCTTTTGCCGTGCGCGTGTTTCCCGTGTTCGGATACGGTCCGAGTGTCATCGCGTGTGATCGGAGGGGAGTGTGCGTATACGCAAGTGGCCTGGGTACGTGTGTTTCGGGGTGCCCGGGAAGTTCCACACGCGATTAGCCTGGGTACGTGTGTTCTGGGGTGCCGGGAACTTTCACACGCGATTGGTGGAAATCCACGTGTGTTGTGTCATCACGTGCATTGAGGGAAACACCTGCGCGCGTCACGTCACTTACGCGCATAGGCCCTTTCCTCGTATTACACGCGGACCTGCAGTTTTTCACGCGCACTGAAATGCGCATGCACGTCTGTACGCGTCACGTCACAGGGGCGCTTGCGCTTGAGGGGCCTTCTGTCCAATGAAAATGCGTATGCGTGCAGACACGCTTACGCGCTAAGGGCCTTTCCTCGAATTACACGCTGACGTGCAGATTTTTCACGTGCCAAATCACTCCGTATCAAGCTGGCCACGCGAAAACACACGGAAGACCACGCTCCTGCCCAGAAGGCCGAATTACTGCCCCCCAGTGCCCTGAGCAGCCTCCCACGTGCCATCTGCTGCTGCCTGCCTGCCTGCCTGCCTGCTGCCACCGTGCCCTGCCATTTGGTGCCTGCACATCAGCCATCTGCAGGTGTCCAGTTGCTGTGTCCACCCCTGCTGGAACAGAAGACTCCCGACTCGGATGACATCGCTCGACAGCCCAGCCCCAGGAACCAGTTGCCCACCCACTCCTGCCCCTGGGGTTGCCATGTCGGGCACATCAACATATGGCACCAGTGGCAACCCCCGGCCAGAGGGGCAGAGGGGCACCAGCTTCAGTGCCACCGAAGTTGGTGTCCTGGTGGAGCAAGTCCTGGGGTAGTATGATGCCCTCTTCGGATCGTCCCGCGCCAACAAGGAAGGACGGGAGAGGATCTGGGACGACTGTGTGGTTGCCATCAACGCGGAGGGGGTGGCAACCAGCACCATCCAGAAGGTCAAGAAGCGCTGGGAAGACTTGAGGTCCAGGACCCTCATGAAGGCCTGACGCCTCGTGGAGGGGGGCCGGGGCCGCATGAGTTCCATCCAGATGAGGGTCCTGGAACGCGCACACCCAGCGCTCCACGCCCAGGTCCTTGAGAGGGAGACCCGTCTGGAGTTGAGCGGTAAGTGGCCAAGCATTGCTGTGTGAGACAGGGCATGTTGCAGTGTGCTGGTTGTCTGATACTTGCCTGCATGTGTGACATAGGCCATGTACGCATGTATGTGTGCAGGGACATCATGGGAATGCATGTGCGACCTGTAATGTGTGAACCGCATGGTTGTTGCATGTGTTTGAATGCGACATGGGGAGCCCTGTGCAGATCGCACACATGAGAGCATGGCTTTCTCTGTTCCTGGACATGGGTGGGGGCGAGGGATGGGTGCTGATGCCAGATGCATATGTGGTATCCATGTCTGTGTGCCTGACCTGCGTGTCTGTGACTTGTGAGTGCCATGGATGCATGACACATTTCTGTGACAATGTACAGATTCACTGATGCAGCCTAGTCATCCTTGTATGCACTGTGATTGGGGTGTACGGGGCCAGATGGAGGTGAAGTGTGTGCATGTGATAGGCATTACCCATGATGCATGTGAGTCCCATTACATTGTATGATCCGAGAGTCCATTGGACATGCATTGAAATGTCCATGGCACGCACCATGACTGTCACTGTGTGTGTTTTGCCTGGACTGACACATGTGTTGTGGTGTGACATGATGGAAGTGTACTTTGACAGTGGCACTCATCTGCTGTTGCTTCCTGTCTAGGGGACCATTGTACAGTACCCTGATGCTTGTGTTCTATGTCTCCCTCTACGCAGCGGCTAGTGAAGGAGAGGGCGGAGACGGCGCTGTGGAGCAAGGTGGCGGGGATGCCCCCACGACTGCAGCAGAAGGGGTGGGTGAGCCCCCACAGGGGCCTGCTACGGCGGTAGTCGGTGAGGAGCCATCCAGGTTGGTGGTTTCCACAGAGGAGGAGGAGGCCGCCACTGAGGCGCACATGGGGCCTGGTGGGGGCATCCCTGCTGGTGCAAGTGGTGCAGTCCAGGGGCAGGGGCAGGAGGCAGCACAGGTCACCGTGGAGGGGCCTGTGCATGTCGCTGTCCCTGAACCTGTGGGTGCACCACCTTGCACCAGCAGGGATGCCCCGTCCCAGGCCCATCCGCAGGTAGAGGGGATGTCCATGTCATCTGACTCCCCTCCACCTGCGGACGAGGGGACCCCTGGCCGTGTGGAGAAGGTCCTGATTGGGGTCGCGATGCGCACGGCTGTGATTTGTGATGCCGTGCGTGCTTCCCAGGAGGAGCACGCACGTCATCACGAAGAGCACCGTGCCGACGTGGCCCAATTGGGATCGGCCATGTTCGGGGGTTTCCTGCATGTGTCGGCCAATCTGGCGGCCCTCTCCTCCTCTGTGGAGACTATACGCCAGTCGTTCTCCTTGCCGTCTTCCGGCCCAGATGCCACCAGGGCCCCATGTGGACCTGCCCCGACCAATGCAGCCAGCTCGGTGGGGATCCCATCCCTGCCACAGTCGGGAGTCAGAGGTCCAGCAGGGGTGGACAACACGGCAACTGGACCCCAGCAGATGGAGGATGTGACGGCATCATCGGGCAGGGCACGTGCACGATGGCGTTGGTGGTTTCCATCATCCTGGATGCCGTCGTGCTGGCAGAGGCAGTGGCGTCAGAGGCAGAAGCAGGCTCGACGTGGGAGGCATCATGGCTCGGGGCCATCAAGATCAGAGGGGCAGGCATCGGCCGGAGGGCAGGAGAACCCTGGGATGGTAGTGTCTTCCGTGTGGGAGCAGTTGGTCCAGCGGATAGGTGCGGAGCGGCAGCGGGCGGAAGAGGAGCGGCTCACCATGGTCAGGGCGGAGTTCTCCATGCGTCGGGCGTTGAGGCGGGCTGAGTGCCTCGAGGAAGCTCGCAGGGAGTTTGAGGTGAACATGGGGTTATCCCTGCGAGACCTTGGGGCCAGGACAGAGTCCCGCCTCCAGGACATCGACATGGAGTTCGATGATGCCCTGGCCCGCAACATCACAGAGTGAGCCGCAGGACTTGCCCGCTGCCATTGTATATAGTTCTTTAGTTAGTTAGTGTTAGGTTTCCTTTATTTTTTGAGATTTTTTTGGACCGCTCGGACAATGGCCACTTTTCTGTATATAGTTTTTTTATTAGGTAGTAGTAGGTTTCATTTATAGTGTTGGGCTCATGGACCCTGGAATATTCTGGTGTATAGTTGGATTTTTTAAAATACATTTTTTTGATTTATATTTGTGTTCACCATGAGGCAATGGTTTTTCATTATTTTTTTTCACCACGATTTTGCTTTGGACAACATTAGTTTTTGGATTCCTTTGTTTTTTGGTTTGTTACATTACTTATCGGACATGGACAATTTATTTTGTTATCCCCATTGTTGTATGTTTGATTTGTTTACTTCATTTTCTTCGAGAATACATGTTTTTATAACTTTCTTTTGTGGTATTTTCTCATTGGTTTCATGCATGTCATGATATGGGTTTTGACATTCACTTGCACCCATTGTGTATGTGTGTGTGACGGACATGTGTTCATTTACATACTTGCCATTGGGGTTGTATCATGTAATTGCATTTGCTATGTGGGTGGATGCAATCCTTGGCTGGGTGTTTGTGCTGGGTATGCTGCCCATTACTGCCATGATTGTGTATCGTCAGGACCTGGGGGCAGGGGGACATGGTTGGGGGCCTGCTGGCAGGTGCCCCACAGTGCTTGGGGGTGGGGGTGGTGGGGAACATGAGTTGGACATGGGTGGGGGCCTGCTGGCAGGTGCCCCACAGTGCTGGGGGGGTAGGGGTGGTGGGAGACATGAGTTGGACATGGGTGGGGGCCTGCTGGCAGGTGCCCCACAGTGCTGGGGGGTGGGGGTGGTGGGAGACATGAGTTGGACATGGGGGGGCTGCTGGCAGGTGCCCCACAGTGCTGGGGGGTGGGGGTGCAGGGGGACATGAGTGGGGGCCTGGTGGAGGCTGCCCCTGCACTGCTGGGGGGTGGGGGTGGTGGGAGACATGGGTGGGGGCCTGGTGGAGGCTGCCCCTGGTGACTGGGGGGGTGGGGGTGCTGGGAGACATGGGTGGGGGCCTGGTGGAGGCTGCCCCTGGTGACTGGGGGGTGGGGGTGGTGGGGGACATGAGTTGGACATGGGTGGGGGCCTGCTGGCAGGTGCCCCACAGTGCTGGGGGGTGGGGGTGGTGGGAGACATGAGTTGGACATGGGTGGGGGCCTGCTGGCAGGTGCCCCACAGTGCTGGGGGGTGGGGGTGGTGGGAGACATGAGTTGGACATGGGTGGGGGCCTGCTGGCAGGTGCCCCACAGTGCTGGGGGGTGGGGGTGCAGGGGGACATGAGTGGGGGCCTGGTGGAGGCTGCCCCTGCACTGCTGGGGGGTGGGGGTGGTGGGAGACATGGGTGGGGGCCTGGTGGAGGCTGCCCCTGGTGACTGGGGGGTGGGGGTGCTGGGAGACATGGGTGGGGGCCTGGTGGAGGCTGCCCCTTGCGACTGGGGGGGTGGGGGGGTGGGGGTGGTGGGGTTCATGAGTTGGACATGGGTGGGGGCCTGCTGGCAGGTGCCCCACAGTGCTGGGGGGGGGGGTGGTGGGAGACATGAGTTGGACATGGGTGGGGGCCTGCTGGCAGGTGCACCACAGTGCTGGGGGTGGGGGTGGTGGGAGACATGAGTTGGACATGGGTGGGGGCCTGCTGGCAGGTGCCCCACAGTGCTGGGGGGTGGGGGTGGTGGGAGACATGAGTTGGACATGGGTGGGGGCCTGCTGGCAGGTGCCCCACAGTGCTGGGGGGTGGGGGTGGTGGGAGACATGAGTTGGACATGGGTGGGGGCCTGCTGGCAGGTGCCTCACAGTGCTGGGGGGTGGGGGTGCAGGGGGACATGAGTGGGGGCCTGGTGGAGGCTGCCCCTGCACTGCTGGGGGGTGGGGGGCATGGGAGACATGGGTGGGGGCCTGGTGGAGGCTGCCCCTGGTGACTGGGGGGGTGGGGGTGCTGGGAGACATGGGTGGGGGCCTGGTGGAGGCTGCCCCTGGTGACTGGGGGGGTGGGCAGGGTGGGGGGGTGGGGGACATGAGTTGGACATGGGCGGGGGCCTGCTGGCAGGTGCCCCACAGTGCTGGGGGGTGGGGGTGGTGGGAGACATGAGTTGGACATGGGTGGGGGCCTGCTGGCAGGTGCCCCACAGTGCTGGGGGGTGGGGGTGGTGGGAGACATGAGTTGGACATGGGTGGGGGCCTGCTGGCAGGTGCCCCACAGTGCTGGGGGGTGGGGGTGGTGGGAGACATGAGTTGGACATGGGTGGGGGCCTGCTGGCAGGTGCCCCACAGTGCTGGGGGGTGGGGGTGGTGGGAGACATTAGTTGGACATGGGTGGGGGCCTGCTGGCAGGTGCCCCACAGTGCTGGGGGGTGGGGGTGGTGGGGAACATGAGTTGGACATGGGTGGGGGCCTGCTGGCAGGTGCCCCACAGTGCTGGGGGGTGGGGGTGCAAGGGGACAATAGTTGGTGTTCATTAGTTCAAGGAGACATGTGCCTTTGCTGGGGGGCATGCCCATGTTGGGTGGGCTGCCTGCGGGACATGAACAGGGATGCAGGGTAGTCCCCTGTGGTGTGGGCTGCCTGCAGGGGCCGTGGAGGGTGTACAGGGAACACCTGGGAGGACCCACACTGTCAAATCACATGTAGGACTCCCTGGCACCCCTGAAATACACGTACCCTGCTGATATCGCGTGTGGAACTTCACGCGCACCCCTGAAATACACGTACCCTGCGGAAATCGCGTGTGGAACTTCCCTCGCACCCCGAAATACACGTACCCTGATGGAATCGCGTGTGGAACTTCACGCGCACCCCGAAATCCACGTACCCTGATGGAATCGCGTGTGGAACTTCACGCGCACCCCGAAATACACGTACCCTGATGGAATCGCGTGTGGAACTTCCCACGCACCCCTGAAATACACGCCACAGGCCAATTGCGTGTGGAACTTCCCGCGCACCCCTGAAATACACGCGCCCAGGCCAATAGCGTGTGGAACTTCCCGCGCCCAGGCCAATCGCGTGTGGAACTTCCCGCGCACCCCTGAAATACACGCGCCCAGGCCAATCGCGTGTGGAACTTCCCGCGCCCAGGGCAATCGCGTGTGGAACTTCCCGCGCACCCCTGAAATACATGCGCCCAGGCCAATCGTGCGTGGAACTTCCCGCGCACCCCTGAAATACACGCGCCCAGGCTATTCGCGTGTGGAACTTCCCGCGCACCCCTGAAATACACGCGCCCAGGCCAATCGCGTGTGGAACTTCCTGCGCACCCCGAAATACACATACCCTGATGGAATCGCGTGTGGAACTTCACGCGCACCCCGAAATACACGTACCCTGATGGAATCGCGTGTGGAACTTCCCGCGCACCCCTGAAATACACGCGCCCAGGCTATTCGCGTGTGGAACTTCCCGCGCACCCCTGAAATACACGCGTACAGGCCAATCGCGTGTGGAACTTCCCGCGCACCCCTGAAATACACGTACCCTGCTGATATTGCGTGTGGTACTTCACGCGCACCCTGAAATACACGTACCCTGCTGATTTCACGTGTGGAACTTCACGCGCACCCCGAAATACACGCCACTGTGCGCCACGGCTGGTTTGGAGGCTATTCGCGTGTGGAACTTCCCGCGCACCCCTGAAATACACGCGCCCAGGCTATTCGCGTGTGGAACTTCCCGCGCACCCCTGAAATACACGCGCCCAGGCTATTCGCGTGTGCAACTTCCCGCGCACCCCTGAAATACACGTAGTCCGCTCCCCCAGGCCCGATCGCGTGAGAAAGTTCACGCGAACCCCTGAAATACACGTAGCCCGCTTGCCGTGCTGGTACAGGGTTAGCGCAGCCCTTTGCGCTGGATTGGGGATTTTGATGGCTTTTCCCTGCGCGGGAGGCGTTCTTGGGGGCGTAACTGGCGCTGCTGCAGGGTCGCTGCGCCACTGTGCGCCACGGCTGGTTTTGGTGGCTGGAATCCATGAATACGCTGTGCGCGGAAATGGATTTCAGCGCACGCGGCTGGCGCAGGGATTCGCACGCGCACACTGTGCGCCAGCCACGTGCACCACTTGTGCGCTAAATTCTATGAATTACCCCCTTGGGGGCCGATTCATGGAACAAACGTGCGCCGAAAATCTTTGCGCAAGCAGGCGCAAGCAGGCGCAAGCAGGCGCAAGCGGAAAAAAACAGGCACACGCGCACGCGTGCGATTCATGGAAGTCCCTGCGCGTGTCTTCCTCGGGATGTGCGCCAAACCCGTGCATGGCACACACGTCACTGCAACATCCCGAAAGACGTGCGCGACGCGCACAGTGAAAGCGCACAACCTCTGCGCATACACTAGAAAGTGGGCGGAACACGGGGCGTAACGCGCGGAATGGGGAACAACTTGCGAAAACAAGGGCGTAACTGGGGATGTACTGCAGGGAAGCAGAGGGAACGCCCACACGCACCCAAACCACACGTATTCATGGAACCGAATAGGGCAAAGCCACGCACAGCGAAAGACACGCACAAGCCAATACACGTCCGCCACACGAAGGCAGGCGGTAGCGTCCCTGCGCATTACAAAAGTGGCAACATACAGCAATTGTGCGAGCGGGGCACATGTATTTCGGGGTTGCGCGGGAAGTTACACGCGCGATTTAGCGGGATACGTGTATTCCGGGGGTTCGCGGGAAGTCACACACGCGATCGGGCCTGGGGGAGCGGGCTACGTGTATTTCAGGGGTTCGCGTGAAGTTTCTCACGCGATCGGGCCTGGGGGAGCGGGCTACGTGTATTTCAGGGGTTCGCGTGAAGTTTCTCACGCGATCGGGCCTGGGGGAGCGGGCTACGTGTATTTCAGGGGTTCGCGTGAACTTTCTCACGCGATCGGGCCTGGGGGAGCGGGCTACGTGTATTTCAGGGGTTCGCGTGAAGTTTCTCACGCGATCGGGCATGGGGGAGCGGGCTACGTGTATTTCAGGGGTTCGCGTGAAGTTTCTCACGCGATCGGGCCTGGGGGAGCGGGCTACGTGTATTTCAGGGGTTCGCGTGAACTTCCTCACACGATCGGGCCTGGGGGAGCGGGGTACCACTCACCGTCTGCCTTGCGTGTAGAAGAACGCGTAGCCAACACCCGCTGTGAAGTAATAGCGTGTGAACCCCAACGGATGGAAAACACACGCACCGCACGAAAAGCACGTACAGAACATAAATGCACGCGGGATCACCAAGCCCTGCCAGGGCAACGCCCGTGCGCAAAATGTCACAGACGCGCTTACGCTGTAAGGGCCTTTGGTCCAATGAAATCGCGTACGCGTGCTGACGCGCTTACGCGCTAAGGGACTTTCCTCGATTTTCACGCTGACGTGCAGGATTTTCACGTGCCAAATCACTCCGTATCAAGCTGGCCACGCGAAAACACACAGAAGACCACGCTCCTGCCCAGAAGGCCGAATCACTGCCCCCCAGTGCCCCGAGCAGCCTCCCACGTGCCATCTGCTGCTGCTGCCTGCCTGCCTGCCTGCCTGCCTGCCTGCCTGCTGCCACCGTGCCCTGCCATTTGGTGCCTGCACATCAGCCATCTGCAGGGGTCCAGTTGCTGTGTCCACCCCTGCTGGTACAGAAGACTCCCGACTCGAATAACATCGCTCCACAGCCCAGCCCCAGGACCCAGTTGCCCACCCACTCCTGCCCCTGGGGTTGCCATGTCGGGCACATCCACATCTGACCCCAGTGGCAACCCCCGGCCAGAGGGGCAGAGGGGCACCAGCTTCACTGCCACTGAAGTTGGTGTCCTGGTGGAGCAAGTCCTGGGGCAGTATGATGCCCTTTTCGGATCGTCCCGCGCCAACAGGGAAGGACGGGAGAGGATCTGGGCCGACTGTGTGGTTGCCATCAACGCGGAGGGGGTGGCAACCTGCACCATCCAGAAGGTCAAGAAGCGCTGGGAGGACTTGAGGTCCAGGACCCTCATGAAGGCCCGGCGCCTCATGGAGGGGGGCCGGGGCCGCATGAGTACCATCCAGTTGAGGGTCCTGGAACGCGCACACCCAGCGCTCCACGCCCAGGGCCTTGAGAGGGAGACCCGTCTGGAGTTGAGCGGTAAGTGGCCAAGCATTGCTGTGTGAGACAGGGCATGTTGCAGTGTGCTGGTTGTCTGATACTTGCCTGCATGTGTGACATAGGCCATGTACGCATGTATGTGTGCAGGGACATCATGGGAATGCATGTGCGACCTGTAATGTGTGAACCGCACGGTTGTTGCATGTGTTTGAATGCAACATGGGGAGCCCTGTGCAGATTGCACACATGAGAGCATGGCAGTCTCTGTTCCTAGAAATGGGTGGGGGCGAGGGATGGGTGCTGATGCCAGATACATATGTGGTATCCATGTGTGTGTGCCTGACCTGCGTGTCTGTGACTTGTGAGTGCCATGGATGCATGACACATGTCTGTGACAATGTACAGATTCACTGATGCAGCCTAGTCATCCTTGTATGCACTGTGATTGGGGTGTACGGGGCCAGATGGATGTGACTGAGGTGAAGTGTGTGCATGTGATAGGCATGACCCATGATGCATGTGAGTCCCATTACATTGTATGATTCGAGAGTCCATTGGACATGCATTGAAATGTCCATGGCACGCACCATGACTGTCACTGTGTGTGTTTTGCCTGGACTGACACATGTGTTGTGGTGTGACATGATGGAAGTGTACTTTGACAGTGGCACTCATCTGCTATTGCTTCCTGTCTAGGGGACCATTGTACAGTACCCTGATGCTTGTGTTCTATGTCTCCCTCTACGCAGCGGCTAGTGAAGGAGAGGGCGGAGACGGCGCTGTGGAGCAAGGTGGCGGGGATGCCCCCACGAATGCAGCGGAAGGGGTGGGTGAGCCCCCACAGGGGCCTGCTACGGCGGTAGTCGGTGAGGAGCCATCCAGGTTGGTGGTTTCCACAGAGGAGGAGGAGGCCGCCACTGAGGCGCACATGGGGCCTGGTGGGGGCATCCCTGCTGGTGCAAGTGGTGCAGTCCAGGGGCAGGGGCAGGAGGCAGCACAGGTCATCGTGGAGGGGCCTGTGCATGTCGCTGTCCCTGAACCTGTGGGTGCACCACCTTGCACCAGCAGGGATGCCCCGTCCCAGGCCCGTCCGCAGGTAGAGGGGATGTCCATGTCATCTGACTCCCCTCCACCTGCGGACGAGGGGACCCCTGGCCGTGTGGAGAAGGTCCTGATTGGGGTCGCGATGCGCATGGCTGTGATTCGTGATGCCGTGCGTGCTTCCCAGGAGGAGCACGCACGTCATCACGAAGAGCACCGTGCCGACGTGGCCCAATTGGGATCGGCCATGTTCGGGGGTTTCCTGCATGTGTCGGCCAATCTGGCGGCCCTCTCCTCCTCTGTGGAGACTATACGCCAGTCGTTCTCCTTGCCGTCTTCCGGCCCAGATGCCACCAGGGCCCCCTGTGGACCTGCCCTGACCAATGCAGCCAGCTCGGTGGGGATCCCATCCCTGCCACAGTCGGGAGTCAGAGGTCCAGCAGGGGTGGACAACACAGCAACTGGACCCCAGCAGATGGAGGATGTGACGGCATCATCGGGCAGGGCAGGTGCACGACGGCGTCGGTGGTTTCCATCATCCTGGATGCCGTCGTGCTGGCAGAGGCAGTGGCGTCGGAGGCAGCAGCAGGCTCGACGTGGGAGGCATCATGGCTCGGGGCCATCAAGATCAGAGGGGCAGGCATCGGCCGGAGAGCAGGAGAACCCTGGGATGGTAGTGTCTTCCGTGTGGGAGCAGTTGGTCCAGCGGATAGGTGCGGAGCGGCAGCGGGCGGAAGAGGAGCGGCTCACCATGGTCAGGGCGGAGTTCTCCATGCGTCGGGCGTTGAGGCGGGCTGAGTGCCTTGAGGAAGCTCGCAGGGAGTTTGAGGTGAACATGGGGTTATCCCTGCGAGACCTCGGGGCCAGGACAGAGTCCCACCTCCAGGACATCGACATGGAGTTCGATGATGCCCTGGCCGGCAACATCACAGAGTGAGCCGCAGGACTTGCCCGCTGCCATTGTATATAGTTATATAGTTAGTGGTAGGTTTCCTTTAAATTATTTTATTTTTTTTTGGTTGCGATTGGACAATGCGCCACTTTTTTGTATATAGTTCAGTTTTTAGTTAGTTGACATAGTTAGGTTTCATTTGGTTGGGCTCATGGACCCGGGATTGTCTTGTAAATAGTTCTTCTATGGATTTTTGGATTTTTTGGATTTTTTTCATGGACATTCATCTTCTTTTTGTTGTTTTGCTTTGTGGTTTTTCTAATTTCATTTCCATTCTAGTTTATTTTCAATACATTTTTATTTTCATCCTTCAATGTGTCGTATCATCTCATTACTTTCATGCATGTCATGTTGGGTGTTTTAACATTCACTTGCAGCCATTGTGTGTGACAGACATGTGTTCATTTGCATTATTTACATTGGGTGTGCCTTTGATATGTGGGTGGATGTGATAGTTGGTTGGGCCTTTTGGCAGGGGAGGATGGCCATTACGGACATGATTGGGGATTGTTGGGACCCAGGTGCAGGGGGGCATGGATGGGACATGAGCGAGGGCCTGGTGGAGGGTGCCCCGCAATGCTGGGGGGTGGGGGTGGTGGGGGACATGAGTTGGACATGGGTGGGGGCCTGCTGGCAGGTGCCCCACAGTGCTGGGGGGTGGGGGTGGTGGGGGACATGAGTTGGACATGGGTGGGGGCCTACTGGCAGGTGCCCCACAGTGATGGGGGGTAGGGTGGTGGGGGACATGAGTTGGACATGGGTGGGGGCTTGCTGGCAGGTGCCCCACAGTGCTGGGGGGTGGGGGTGGTGGGGGACATGAGTTGGACATGGGTGGGGGCCTGCTGGCAGGTGCCCCACAGTGCTGGGGGGTGGGGGTGGTGGGGGACATGAGTTGGACATGGGTGGGGGCCTGCTGGCAGGTGCCCCACAGTGCTGGGGGGTGGGGGTGGTGGGGGACATGAGTTGGACATGGATGGGGGCCTGCTGGCAGGTGCCCCACAGTGCTGGGGGGTGGGGGTGGTGGGGGACATGAGTTGGTGTTCATTAGTTCAAGGAGACATGTGCCTTTGCTGGGGGGCATGCCCATGTTGGGTGGGCTGCCTGCGGGACATGACCAGGGATGCAGGATAGTCCCCTGTGGTGTGGGCTGCCTGCAGGGGCCGTGGAGGGTGTACAGGGAACACCTGGGAGGACCCACACTGTCAAATCACATGTAGGACTCCCCGGCACCCCTGAAATACAGGTACCCTGCTGAAATCGCGTGTGAAACTTCCCGCGCACCCCTGAAATACAGGTACCCTGCTGAAATCGCGTGTAAAACTTCCCGCGCACCCCTGAAATACACGTACCCTGCTGAAATCGCGTGTAAAACTTCCCACGCACCCCTGAAATACACGCGCCCAGGCTATTCGCGTGTGGAACTTCCCACGCACCGCCCAGGCTATTCGCGTGTGGAACTTCCCGCGCACCCCTGAAATACACGCGCCCAGGCTATTCGCGTGTGGAACTTCCCGCGCACCCCTGAAATACACGCGCCCAGGCTATTCGCGTGTGGAACTTCCCGCGCACCCCTGAAATACACGCGCCCAGGCTATTCGCGTGTGGAACTTCCCGCGCACCCCTGAAATACACGCGCCCAGGCTATTCGCGTGTGGAACTTCCCGCGCACCCCTGAAATACACGCGCCCAGGCTATTCGCGTGTGCAACTTCCCGCGCACCCCTGAAATACACGTAGTCCGCTCCCCCAGGCCCGATCGCGTGAGAAAGTTCACGCGAACCCCTGAAATACACGTAGCCCGCTTGCCGTGCTGGTACAGGGTTAGCGCAGCCCTTTGCGCTGGATTGGGGATTTTGATGGCTTTTTCCTGCGCAGAAGGCGTTCTTGGGGGCGTAACTGGCGCTGCTGCAAGGTCGCTGCGCCACTGTGCGCCACGGCTGGTTTTGGTGGCTGGAATCCATGAATACGCTGTGCGCGGAAATTGGTTTTGGCGCACGCGGCTGGCGCAGGGATTCGCACGCGCACACTGTGCGCCAGCCACGTGCGCCACTTGTGCGCTGAATTCTATGAATTAGCCCCTTGGTGTCTGTGGCCTTCATGGGCAATTAACAAGTTTGGGTGATTTAAACTCAATTTACTTTCTTCATTCGACAATTGTTTGTATGAACTATACTAACAAATGCTGTACTGTACTTATTTGTTTTTATAACTTTTGCAAAAACTCTTTTTTTGTGTTTTTGTTTTTTTTGTGCTATACCTGCCAATAGACACTTTACTATATATTCCACATGTTTATTTTTTCAGAAAAAGACATTCAGTTCAAGGCATTCTAAACATTCTTTCAAATGAACTCCATCTCTATGAAAATTATTCATGCCATCAAACTTTTTGTTCTCATTGTTGAAAATGCCATCTTGTAAATAAAAGCACATACAGTTTATTAACATTGAACATGGCCTTTTCCAGTAATTCTTAAAAAAAAAATATTCTTCAAAGTTGGAAACAGTTCTAGTAGTCTTTTAAACATGTCCTTCATGGCAAACGGCAATGATAATCCAGTCAAATACCCCAAACTATTGCCACCACAATTAATTATAATAATGTCAGGATGTTGAAGCTGAACCATATTGTCACACAATGGTAGCAATCACGCCCAGTTTAATCCTCAAACTCCATACCTGGAATCTTCCACCTCTTCCAATCCAAGATTAGCAGATGCCTGTGCTCAGTGTAAACCTTTAACCAGTCTACCCATGAAACTCCCAGCATCCACACAATCTGTTTTTCGTCACCATAGTCATCTTTCCACCACTTTGCTTCACACAAGAAAATACTTGCTACCCTGTGCTCCTCTACACTTCAACTCCTCCTCCACAGCCACAAAACCTGATTAGCAAATTCCCTAAAGTATGCAGACATGGTGACTGTTCACGGTCTCCACAGTCCTATTTCCAGGCCAGTCATCCATAAAAGACCTGGATGGCACGTGCAAGTCCACCGCCTATCACTGAAGTCTGTGGATGCCGTAACACAGGGCAGCCCTTCTACCCTTTTCACTTTTATGTTTGTAACACTCCCTCATTAGCTACTTTCAGTCACACATCCATCCAAAATCAGATCCAAAAACTCTACATATAACCCTGTCACCTCAGTTCAACACTTCAGATGTACATTTCAACTCTCAGAGTACATGTGTCCTGTCAATAACATCCTCCTGCATCAGAAACTACTGTCAAACCTTCCACAATTTCTATTTGCAGATTCAACATTCAACAAGACATAGTGTAGGTATGCTTATATTTTTTAAGTAGTTTTTTCAGTGCTGCTGCCACTTTCCCTGCAATGAGCATCAAATTAGTCATATTCTATTGTTTAACCACTGCTATCAAATGTCATGCTTTGCAAGATTCTACACCTGATCACATCATGTGGAAGTGACTTACATGTACTGCCAATATATTGGACTTCCTCACACCAACTGCCATGTATCAGTGCTCTACAAATCTTTTGCAACTGCATTGCCCTTACTTGTAGAAGAAAGTTGCAAAGCAAACACTGCACCTTTACATCGACACATGCATTTTTAAAATAAATTCAAGAACATGCTCCTAAACACATGTTTAAAATATAATTTTTCCTTATGTATAAATATTATGTTTTCCAACCTTTGCCATCACATCCCTTACAGTGACACCATTCACCATCCACTCACATATGTGTATAGTGCCAATTTTTCCCCTTTCAATACGTTCCTACTACAAACATGGAAACCTAAATGCACCACTTTTCCTTACATAAGAAAGACTAGTCTTTCCAACTACTACTACACAAACCATATACTAATAAAATAGACTGCTGCAACTGCAGAGTTCCAAAGTATTACCACCAGGCCATGGTTTGCCATACTTTTTAAAAACACTGCAACACATTACAAATCAATTGCACCACAAAAAATGCACTTTTCATATTAAAACCACCAGAAGAATTACCCTACCGCAAAAAAAAAATATTGTTCATGCAATGTTTACTGTGCTGCAAAAATGAACTAAATATGCATATGTTGTACACTACACTAATTTTTATTCTGTAGCCTATAATTTGCCAAACTGCACTTGTCATAGTGCAAACATTGAAAAGACATAGTTAACATGATTAAGCACTCCACATATAAAACAACTTAAAAACAAAACTTTCCAATAAACAACTTTCCAATAACTCCTCCTACCTTAATAAATAACAACCTTTGTTAGTAAAACTACTTCACCATTACCACATGTACCAACTAATGTTCTTTTACAATTACAGTAAAAAAGAAAATTAACAAAGACAACTAATGAACAATGATAAACTAACAAACTCTTCACAACTGACAAACTAAGTATATTAATATAGCATGTATTTTCCTCTAATTGCATCAATGTACTTTCACTACGTATTAGCCTAAAGTATTATTTTCTACTCAACAATATTGTACTTCACTCTTATTTTTTCCATTGCCGGATTCACACTCTTTCTAATCCTATCTCAAAATTGCTCTTTATTCAATACACCACCAATTCCTTACTGCCTAACAACACAGCTATATCTCATCAACTTACATACCACAATTTCATTTAATTATCCTTCCATGCCCTTATCTAACTGTCCTCAATTCCAAACCAACATATTTCACACTCATTGCATTCCATATAACTAACACACATTAGCACACATAGACAATCTTCCTCACCCCTTTTCAATTACACCCACACAGCCCTCATACCTATGCACTAAGTCACATGATTAAAGCAACCATTGTTTTCCTCATCACATCATACTACTCCTAGTTATTAAATCAAACCACCACTCCCTTACTCACTAACAGCAGTATTGTTCTAAAATTCTCCTATCAATACTATATTACCCATTCCCCATCACATGGATATGCATACCTTATACACCTCCACCCGATTTCATTGTTATATTTACATAAGCCTATCACACCTATAAATCTTATTACTCTTACAACCTTCCCAACCAGACCGTACATCCCACTACACAATAACACAGCACTCCTCGTCATCTCTACAATAAGCTCCAGACACCCATGCATAATACATGCATAAACATTCCATAACTTTCAAACACACATTTTCCTTTTTTTCCAACATCCATAGCAGAATGCCTACTAAAAAACAACTCCATTGAAACAAAGAAAATATAGAACAGATACAAATAAGAAAAAGTCATATAGTCATCTGCCTCCGAATAATGTATAGAACACATTAAAACAGAACATCTAGTAACCTCACTCAAAGAAAGTAATCCACCCAGCGATATAAAAGTCAGCCCCCTCTTGCAAAAATTAAAATTAAAAAAGATGTACAAATAAAAACAGACCTAAACATGAAACTAACACTATATCTACTGAAGTTAACATAGTCACATTAAAACATTCCAGAACATCAACTTTACAAAACATGTTCCACTGTAGAATTCATAACAATCTCATAAAAAGATCTAAAACATTATGGTCTATGCTTAAAATTGAACACATCCTTGCAGCTCTAATTGACTGCACACTTCATCTAATGAAACAGTTGTTTATATTCATTTTAAACAGAATAAAACCACTAACTAAATGTATCAATAAATTACAAAAAGCACTTCTAAACATGTGCAATGTCAATAAAGATACCTTTTCAAACTTCTGTGAAGGTGAATGGTTTTACACAAGCAGTACACAACTATATTTCAATGAAGAGGCTTATAAACAAGAACATATACTCCCAATTGCCACAGACAGTAATGGTTGAAGCTGTAAAGAGGTAGGAGGTACCATTATGACAAAATAAACCCTTGTAGAAAAACCTTTCCCAACAAACTTTCAAGCAAATGTTCCTTTTCTACAAAGTGTCCAGTGCACAATAGGACATGCAGCTCAATATGTAACATACGCCAACAATCCCTCAAATTTTTACAACAATTCATCAATCACTATATGAAACTAATAGACAAAAGTATAATCAAAACTTTACAAACCATGGACTCCTGCCCAGTACGCATCCACACTGGACTGCGAGAACATTCAGTAGACTGCATTTTAGGAACTGCTTGCAAAAACACCTTCCATAACATAAAATGTTAGCAACACACCATTCTGCTATACAAAACCTTATGCATCAATTGTACTATGAAAAAGGTCCTGCTCTAGAAATGCAAACATTAAATAAATAACATTCTCCTACAGGGACAAGTCAAAGAACTCCTTGTGAAATTCAGTAACTTTAGAAAACATTAGCAAAAACCTCACACACACCAACCTCCTTACAAACACATACAAAAAAGAAGTAGAGATGTTTCAAAACACATGTGCTGAAATACCAGACAAAGAATGTGTCTGTTGTCGCAGAACCTTTATAAAAAAAAGAGCACAAATGTGTATGTATGGTCTGCAAAACAGAGGACAATGAGGATTCGCAAAGGTTCCAATTAGCTTTATATCTAACAGCAGAAGATAAATACAAAATAACTGACACCTCAATACTTTCCACATACTAACTTCAATACAAAGCTTGACAATAACCAAATGCCATCACAGGCTATCACCAATAACTTAGACATCTTACGACTTCCAAAATCTCTCCAACAACTTAACTTCTTTGAGAGCATTATAATCCAAACACTATACCCATTTCAAGCTATAATACACCTTCAATCCCAAATTGACAAATTGCCACCATATGAGTTAATAACATGCATGTGTGGCAATGTTGCATATTTGCCATGAGATCTTAAAGAAAATGTTGAAACTCTAGGAGTATGACAGCCAATAGATCAATCATTGATTGTTCTAGTTAATGGTGTTCCAACAAAAGACAACATTCTTTGGCAACAGCTAGTCAAATTAAAGTTAGACAAGCCCTACAATATCTTAAAGAAAACATTGAATACTACAGCTATATAAACATAGAGGGGAATACAAGAGAAACCACCCAGATATTTGAAGATTTACCACAAACTGGCCAATTTGAATTTGTGGACCCTGTTACTGCTGCAAACATGTTAGACCAGTATACAATTCACCCACCCATTCCAAAGACACCACAGAAGATGCATTAGAGACATATAAAATGTGTCAAGTCAAAGGATCCCCAAAGATCATATGGTAGAACAGTGTAGAAGCATGTTATTTTTCTCTACTCTTTCCTAGAGGAAAAGGAAGCAGATATGATGAAAAATCCACACAAATTAGTGCATTAGAATATCGCCATTTTCAAATCTATTCTGAAGACCCTAGATTCAAACAAAATTTAGAATACGTTTTCCACCTCTGGAAATGTAAATCTCTGCCAAACGTTTCGCTACATAAAACAAACTCAAAACACAAGGCAGTCTGCAGATCTAACCTAAGCTAACATTTTAAACAGCATTAGTACTGCTCTGCTTACTAAAGATGCAAAATACATATTCAAAATTAGAGTATGGACAAAAGACGTCTGCCCCTGATGTCATGGAACAATTAACTCAACAAAATATTTAAATGCATGTGCCTAATACCAGCACTTGCAAGCTGTAGACAATTCAACAATACCATGTTGAAAAAATAAATGCAACCCATAGTGCAAATCAGCTCCACAGACAAACTAGATGTGCACGGCATGACACACCCTATTTGTCAACAAGCAACAACACAACTAAATAGCTTAGAAAATGTATCTCCAACACAGCGGGATTAGAAAATGTAACTCTGTGTATAAACTACAGAGTAATTCCAAAATGTAAACTTGACGTAGATTAAGGTTTAGTCAATGGAGCAATTGGTACAGTTGTTGGATTCCAAACATATCCATATGACAACAACATTCAGTTTGTCAACATCCATGTTGAAAAACTTGCAGAAGTTAAAAGTATAGTCCACAGAGTAGCACGTTTCCTTCTTTTCAAATACATGAGAACAATTATCTCTGTCTCTTGCATATGGTGACACTATTCACAAGTCGCAAGTTCTAACTCTATACCACACAGTGATTGACCTTGGCAGCACAGTCTTCAAAGAAGGTATGAGTTACTTTGAACTTTCACATCTCTGTGCACTCAATGGTCTATTCCTAGTTAACTTTGATGCAAACAAAGTCAACACTGACATTTCGTGCATCCTAGTATACAACAAGCTATGTGAACTGTACACCCCATCCATATATGTATCTTTTACCCACAAAAAACCTTTTAACCCCTTAAGTGCCACGGACGAGATACCTCGTCCTTGGCACTTAAGGGGTTAATGAAACAGAAAACGTTAGAAGGCTTTGACTGGCGAAATACCAAAATCACCAAAAAGGCCTTTGCACTGGGAAGGGGAAACCCATGGCAGTTAAAAGGTTAAAAACAAACTAATGGAAACAGAGACTACACCAGATTTCCCTGCAATATCACTAAAAAAAACAAACAGCTGCTACGCCATCAAATAATACAACCACAAAACTCTCTAGTCCAATAACAACTACACGTCCATCAAAAGACGAAGAATAAAGGTCTCTTGTTGAAAAAGAACTGCAGGCCCATCAAAGGATACAGATTCACAACTCTTTGGACCAAAGGACTCTGGCTGGGAGATATATTTGGAGAGAAAGCCGGATGTAGAGACGTCCCAATCCCAAAACAGCTTTGTGGATGATGCAAAGGGTTTTGTATTTGATCATTGCAGTCACCGGGGGCCAGTGGACATATTTTAGGGCTGGAAAGATGCAGTTCTTGGGATTGAGGCCAAGGACAAGTCTCAAAGTCCTATTCTGGATTATTTAGTGGGTACGAGGGGGGAGAGAGGAAGGTTGAGGAAGAGGCTATTGCAGTAGTCAAGCTCAAAGAGAACCAGTCCTCAGGATACATTGAGCTTCTAGGGGAAGGTGAGGAAAGATAGAATGCCACTGAGGAGATAAAGCTGAACATTTGACTTCTTGGCAAGGTCTATGATGTGTGGATAGAAGGCGAGAGAAGAGTCAAACATGATAACACGTTTTTTGCCTCACAAGTGGGTGAGGGGATGGGACCCACAGAGTCTGGCCAGAGAGGTTGGGGGAAACTGGAAGCAGGCATCCCATTGAGAGGGATCTCAGTCTTGCTGGATTGGGGCAGAGATCATTGGCAGAGCAGCATGCATGAATAGCAGTCAGGCAGTCAGGTATGAGGTAGGAAGAGGAGGAGGAGGAGAAGGAGGAGGAGGTAGGGGAAGGTAGCCGTAAAGAGAGCTGTGTGTCATTTGCATAACACTGGGGATGAGGGGAGTATGAGGAGATCAGATTGGCCAGAGGGGCCAGGTAGATGGTCAAGAACCATGGTGATAGCATAGATACCTGAGGAACGCCACAGGTGGAGAGTGAGGTTGAGGAGAGAAAAGGTGCCATTTACACTTGGGAGGGTCTGCAGAGGACAGCCAAGGCAGTGGTGAGAGTGCTGATGTTGTATTTGATGGTTCTGGAGGATCTGGGCAGCACTCTAGAGATCTCAACTGGTGCAATGGGAGAGAGGGAGGAGAGTATGGGGAGAGGGAGGTCACAAGAGGTCAGAGAAGGAGGAGGGTGGAGGAGCAGATGTCAGAAAGGACACGTTGTCAAGACTTATGAGGGCAGAGCATAGGGCCAGGGAGAGAGGTGGAGAAGCAGAGACTTCAGTAGGATTGGCAAGTACCTTGCAGATTTTAAATAATTCAGCCATGTTATTTGTGGCTCCAGAGATGGAAGCGTGCACATGAGCTCTTTTCTTGGAGCAGATGGAAAGACGGTGTTGTCTTTGGAGTAGACTTCACAAAAGGGAAAAAAACTCAAAAGGCATCTAGCGCACAAATAAGCAAGACAATAAACACACAATGGGGAGTCCCCTCGATGAACCACCTGGATCCTTTAATCCTTGAAGGCTGCTCCTATCATTAGGCACAGCAATACTTTTGGCAGCGAACAAATCACTGTGAAGGCACACAACTAAATGTAAAATATTAAACTTATTTATTTATTCCGTAGGTCAACCGATCCTACAATCAAACATATAGAAACGGAAATAGTTTCAAATTTGAACAAATCAAACCAAAGTTATAAAACATGTAGTAAATACAAACACCATATGAATATCATGCCAGGCTGACATTGAAAAATATGTATGTATGTATTTATTTTTATTTTTTTACATTTGTATAGCGCACAAATAGCCCAAGGGCATCGTAGCACTGTTACTTGCAGGGAGCTTAGTTGCAGGGAGGTACATTTTACATATTTTACATTATACATATTAAGCATTGATAACACATTAATACAGTTAGCTAGTTGCAGTACATTTGCGGGTTATCAGGGGATGCGGTGAGTAATCCCGAAGGGACTGTGGTGTTGATCAAGCGAACAGAGTGGTTTTCATGGCTTTGCGCAAGGCACTGAGTGAGTTTTCGGCCCAAAGAGTCATAGGAAGGGCGTTTCAGTGTTCAGGCAAGGTAGGGGAAGTTAGCGCCCCCTGCTCTGGCTCTTTTTACCCTGGGCACGGTGAGCATTTTTGCGTAGGGTGTTCTGGTTGTCCTTGTAGATGTGGCGGGGTGGATTCTTTGTGATAGGTAAGACGGTGCAGAGAGGTGGATGCATTTATGGGTAAGAGTTAGGGCTTTGAATATAACCCTCTCCTTTATTGGGAGCAAGTGGGCTGATTTTCAAGAGGCTGTGACATGTTCTCTTTTAGAGATACCTTGGACTGCACACAGATCACTGTTCTGAATTACTTGCAATGTTTCTAGGTTTTTAGTGGATGTCCCTAGGAAGAGTATGTTACAGTAGTCCAACCTAGATCCGGTGATAGCTATGGCTATGTTGGTACAGTTCTCTTTGGAGAGAAATGGCCTGTCTGCGTTAATGGGTTTTGCATGGTAGGCTGCAGAAGAGGCAATTGCATTGATTTATCTCGTCATGGATAGGTTGGAATCAAGGTAGACTACAAGAGTTTTCACTGTGTCAGATACTGGGATTTTTATGTCAATGGTGAAGTAGGTGAACTTCGTGTCAAGATTTTTGAGAGTGTCAGGAGATCCTACCAGTAGGAGTTCTGTCTTGTCAGAGTTCAGGCAGAGTCCGTTGACAGCCATCCGCATTTGGATGGTATTGTGGATGTTGTTAAGAGTCGTGGAGTCTGTGTCATAGTTGCCTGTGAGTGTGAGGAGGATCTGAGTATCGCACATGTAGTTGGTGTAGGAGATACCCATGGCATCAAGGGTGAGAAAGAGGGGGCGTGTAAAGATGTTGTAGAGAGTAGGGGAAAGGCAGGAGCCTTGAGGCACTCCACAGAGCATGATGGTGGATGAGGCCGAGGCCAGATCAGAGAAAACATGCATGGTCCTACCTTACATGTAAGAGATGATCCATGCAGTGGCGTCAGGGGAGAATTTGGCTGTGGAGGTGAGGTGGTGGCATAGGACGTTATGGTCTATGAGGTCAAATGCTGCAGAGAGGTCAAGAAGTAGGAGTAGGACTGGTTTACCTTGGTCTCTTGCATCGTCCATCTGGTTTTTGAGGTCAAGTAGGGCGGTCTCTGTCCCGTGCCTGGAGCGAAAGCAGGATTGTCGTAATCCTTGGCGTTTGTTCTCCTTCTATGAAGTGTTGCACTTGTAAATATGCTGCTTTGTCCAATATCTTAAGTACGGAAGGGATGGTGGTGATGGGCCTGTAGTTATTGGGTGAGGTGAGGTCAAGTGTGGGTTTTTTCAGGAGGGGTCAGACCCAGGCTTCCTTGAGGCAAGATGGGACTTTCCCTGTAGCAAAAGAAGTGTTGACAAGGGCTGTTAGGAATGGATCAAGGGTGTCTGCACAGTCCTTGATAATTGTGGCAGGGCAGGAATCACCCTTGCAGTTAGAAAGCTTTATAGTTTTCATGAGGTTGATCATGTCCTGTTCCTATATAGCCTTGAATGAGAATAAGGGAGAGGAGTCAGGAAAGCAGAGGGGGGTTCCGGGTTGGGAGAGCTGGTGAGCACGTGTTTGGTGTTCAGGATTTTAGTTTGTAGTGAATTCAGCTTGTTACGCATGGCTGTTTGGATGTTGTCACACCATGCCTTATCTTTGTTGAAATTTTGGGGTGTAGGTGTGGGGGTCTCTATTTCTCTGAATATGGAGAACATTTCTTTTATGTTAGACTTGGCATCAGAGATTCTGGTTTCGAAGGATTTGGCTTTGGCGTGGATGATGGCTTTCTTGTACTCCTTTGAGCGTGCGTTAAAGTCTTGTTTGTCTTTGTCATCGTGGGTGGCTTGCCAAAGTGTTAGGGCGGCACGTTTGTCAGTACGGAGCTTCAGGAGGCCTGGGGTGAACCATGCATTGGTGTGGCTAGTGGGTTTGGTTTTTTGAGGTTTGAGTGGGTCAATGGAGTTGATCATTGCTGTGATAGCAGTGTTATATGCTTGTGTGAGGGCTTCTGGGTTATTGGACAAGGGCGGTCTAAAGGCTGGTCCCTTGAGGAATGGTAGGAGTCTTTCTTTCATGAGTTGGCGGGCACTTCTTGTGAGGGCGGGAGGTAGAGGGTGAGAGGGGGTAGGGGAGGTTCTGGCAGTGGGGATGCCAAAGTTGAGGATGTGGTGATCAGACCAGGGGGTAGGGGTATTGCCTGTGATTGAGAGAGGGCAGTTGTGTTGGGCGATCCAATCCAGTATTCTGCCTAGAGTGTGGGTGGGGTCTGTGATAGAATTTCTGAATCCTAAGGTCTCAAGAGCTGAGTTGAGCTGAGTTGAGCGATTAGGCAGAAGGGTCTTTGGTGTCATTCAGGCCTAGGTTAATGTCACCGAGTAGGCTTTGTTTGATTATTTTAGATTGTCTGCCAAGAGTTGAGTGAGGGAGGCCTGGAAGTCACCTATGGGGCCTGGAGGGCAGTAGACACAGTGTATGGTAATGGTACAGTGGTGAGAGATGCTCAGTTTCAGCTGGAGATAGTCACTGTTGTTGTTCATAGTTTTGACCATCTTTCTTATTGAGAGGGAGTCTTTGGCTATTAGAGCAATGCCTCCACCTTTGGATGGGCGATCTTGTCTGGTGACTGCTTAGCCTAGTGGGAGTGCAAGGGATAGGGCAGGGCCCGAAACTTCATGTAGCCAGGTTTCAGTGAACATAAGGAGGTCACGAGTGGTGATAGCCTATGTATTAATAAAGAATACACTTATTCCATTTCTTACGTGCTTGCTGTCCAAATACCATATGTTTAGAAGCACAACACCAATTTTTGTTATGAATACATACGAATAGGAGTGAACAATCATACACACGGGTAGAATGGCAGGTATAAATAAATCTTCAAGGGAAAATAATCCCTCTCCTGTATCGCAGACCCTATCTGGATAAGCTAAACAGACTCAACATATACCAGTAATCTGTGGTTGGTTTCAATTATTAAAATTAGACACATCCCAGGTCTACGTCCCAAATACATGCATGGAACAGAAATCTGTATTTGGTGCCCCACTTATGTGGGCCGGATGTTTCAGCAGACGTTCAATTGCACTCCCTTCTTCAGGACCCCAAGGGATGTTGAAGCTAGAATACTCAAACCCTCAAACTCTGGATAATCTTCCAAGGACTGTGGACATCAATGATGACTTGTTGATATCCTAAAATGGAGGCAACTGTCTCTGCAGTCGCAGTTCTCGCAAGTGGCTACAACCTCCGTTGCTTAACTTCCATATGTTCTGGGTGATGAGAACACCAGTCTTGTCCGCAGTAACTGCTGAGATGCACACTACACTGAGTGTCCACTAGCACCTATGTTGCTCTTTCTGAGTCACGTGGCAACTCTCTGCTGTTGTTTCCTCCCGAAACTCTTTGGAGTAGACAGCAGGCAAGTTTGTCACGGGATGAGCTAGATGTCTGCCACTTCTGTTCTGCCACTTTGCACTTCCTTTCAATGCGGCTAGGTCAGAGTCATACCAAGAGTTGAATTTAGAGGCATGCTTCATGCAGATCCTCATGACAGGGGCAAGGATTTCCAGAGTGTTAGTGATAGAGAGATGGAGGTTAGTTAGGACAGAGTCAGGAGGAGAGTCCAAAGAAGGGGGCCTAGGAGGGATGAAGGTGGAAGTAAAGGCAGTGACTGACACACGCTTCATTGGTCAAATAATGGAGTATGAGAATGGCAGTGTGGAAGGAGGAGACTGAGGCAGGGGAGGTCAAGGTAGGAAGAGAGTAGAGAGTGGTCAAATTTGGAGAAAGGAAGAGTGAGGGGGTTGGAAAGAGGGATGTCTGTTGAGATGAGAACACTCAGAGTATGCCCTGCAGAGTGGTGGGGGCACAGGGGAGGATAGTGAGGGAGAAAGTGTTGCAGAAGTCATGGAAGAGAACAGTGGCCACACATGGGGAGTTGAGATGAATGTTGAAGTCCCAAAGGAAAATATGTTTGGGGGAGGAGGCAAGAAGAAAGGAGAACTGGTTGGTCCATTCAGGAAGGAAGGGGGAGGAAGGACCAGGGGGTCTGTAGGTGGTAGCAAGAGTAATAGATAGAGAAGGGGAGACAGACAGCCCACAGACTAGGCTTTCAAAGGAAGAGTAGGATTGAGTGGGGATGATGGAAGAAGGGGCACACTCAGGGAAGATCAGAGCCACTCCACCACCAGATCAGGAGGCTCTGGGGATTGTATATGATATTGTAGCCCTCAGGAAGAAGAGTATCAAAAGCAGTGATGGAGCTGGCATTGGACCATGTCTCTGTGAGGGCGAGGACATCAAGGTCAAGGTCTTTAAGAAGTTGACCGATATCAAATGAATGTTTAATAGCAGAATCTAACATCAACAGACTTTATTGTCTGATACAATATTGGATGTGCAACAATGGCCTCTCACTTAACACCAGCAAAACAGAACGGATGATAGTGGGGACTGAAGCTAAACATGTAAGATGGAGTTGGAATATGCTCAGATTGATGGGTGTGTGATCAAAACAAAAACTAAAGTTAAGACTCTTGGGGTCTATTTGGATCATAATTTGAATATGAAAGCCCAATTTAGCAGCCTTGTCTCCTTGCCATCCTACTATATCAAGTTATTGACCCATGCCCGCCTGTTTATCGAGAGGGAATCGAGAAATCTTGGCAAGAACATTGATGGGGTGAGGAACTGGCTATTGTAGTAGTCTCTTAATTGACCTGTTGACCTGTCGAAAACAGAGGTCAATCGATTACAAGTTGTGCAAAATAATGTGTCAGAGTTATTATGGACTGCAAGAAGAGGGACCATATCTCTGAGGCCAGAAGAAGCCTACACTGGCTTCCAATAAAATACATAATTCTTTTTTGTCTCATGGTAATCACCCATAAATGTCTGAGAAGTGCTGACACAGAGTCTCTTATGGAAGAACTGGTTGCTAAGTGTAGCATACACAATTTGAGATCAAACAACTCCACTCATTTGAAAATTCCTGCTTGCAAGTTGTTGCAGGTTAAGAAAGGCGCCCTTTAAGCAGCAGCCCCGGCCATCTGGAACAAACTTCCTCTGAATAATAGAGAGGAATCATCAATCTTGGTCTTTAGGAAAAAACTTAAGAAGTTTCTGTTTAGTTCATTCTGCTGTCCCCTTACAGGACCTGTGCTATTCATGGTGGCACACTGGACCCCATGTTTGTTCTGTTTTTACCTTAACCAGCTCTTTTCTGTGAGTTTCCTATATGGTTTTGTCTTAGTCCTGCTTGTTCTGTCTATTTGGGTGCCCCTAAATCTCCGGGTCAGTGGCCGCGCAGTACAACAAAAATAAAGAGTGAGAATTGAGGATAACTAAGTGAAGCTGGTGGCCCCCTTTAAAAGATTTGTGAAGGGGATACAGGGATGCGGTGCTACCCTGAAGGGGAGCGGATGGGGGATGACAGAAGGAGGGGTGGGAGGAGAGGGTTGGAAATTTGAAGAGTGACAGAAGATGACTGTCCAAAAGGACAAGGTTGGGCTGAGAGTGCTGAGCCATGATAATGCCTTTGTGATAGACATTAATGGTGCATTTGGAAGATCCGAAGTGAGCCAAAGGCACTTCCTATCTAATGCCGCCCATAATGGGTGAGGAGCAGAAAGGGGAGAGGTAGAGACCATATGTGGGATCTATAGGTTAGTTGAAGGAACATCAAGTAGGATGTCAGTGATAGTCTGTCTGGAGGAAGCATTAATGAAGGTGTCTGCAATGGGCAGGCCAGGGTTGGATCTTAGGAATGCTTTTTTTAGTTTCTTCCTTCCAGACTCTTTGAGAGTGGGAGGGTAGGAGATGGAGAAACAGTTAGAAAAGGTAGAGGAAATGGAGAGCTCTTTGGGGGCAGGGAACGAAAGGGGGAGGAGGTCAGGTCAGAGGATAGCTGGGAAGGGTCGGAGGCACTATGCAACAAAGAATCACACCAGGCGGCCAAGCAGAGAGAAAACAATGGGTATGCTAGAAGAGCCCAGATTTACAGATCAATTACACATTTGAAAACGTACCTAAATTCAAATTTTTCAAAAACACTCTAAAGCATACAAAATTAAATGGCTGCACAGATGGAAAGAATATCTAAATTTGAATTATTTCAGAAAGCACTCTAAAACATACATAACGACATGGGTGCACAGATGAAAAGCACACCTAAATTAAAATTTTGTAGAAAAGCACTCTAAAGCATACAAAACAAAATGGCTGCACAGATGGAAAGTACACCTAAATTCCAATTTTGCAGAAAACACTCTAAAGTATGCAAATCGAAATGGCCAAACAGATGGAAGCAGAGAGTATAGAAAAGATAAGTTATTGATCTTCTTTAGAACCGGGGAATTTAGGGAGCAGTAAGGGAGCAGACTTTAGGAGGCATAATGTGGACGTAATGCTGTTGGTGCTAAATTAAAGTTACAGATAGACAGTGGGGAAAGGAAAAGGCAACAGTTTCAACAGGGATAGTGTCAAGGAATGTGGATGGAGCAATGTGCTTCATGGCTGCTTACCAGGGCAAGTGGAATGCCTTAGGACAGACTGAGACTGGAGCCTTAGTGAGGGGCCTAGGAGAGGGTCTGGATTTGGCCTGCTGTCTCCCAGGATTGGCTCCTTGCAGGTGAGGCTGCCCAATCAAAGAGGCGACATTCCAGGCCATACAGGAACTTCCCTACATGAGGAGGCGGCGGCGATTGTGGAGTCGATTTTGGTCCAATTTCAGACAACTAGCAAAATGGCTACAACAGAGTTGTGCTCTTACTTAAATGGGACCGACCAGTTGTGTTTGCAAATACCATACAAATGCCACAAATAATGCTGGCAACACCTACAGTGTCTCAGGTATAAGGCAAGAATTGGACTACTGTACAGGAATAGTAAAATTCACCATAAACACACAGAAAGATCCACAAGATTTCCTAATGTGCTTACTACAAGTCGTATGAACCAACATTAAATCTTCCAGTTTTCATTTACGTGGAAACATACATGCACTCTCTGCAACCATATTTCACAAGAACACATCCCTAATGAACGATTTGTGTATGTATCCATACCAAATTGTGAATCCATTGCATTTCATCAGAAGGTACTTCTGGCATCTCTACATGTCTTCTGCTTTGGATCTCCAGTACCAGTGCTCAACTCTGTCTGCAGTCCAAAAATCCTCACCTTATATGCTGAAACCCATTCATTCAACCCTATGGGGATGTCAATCACTTGGGGGCTGGCTTTCCTACAGGGAATATAGTCACCCATGGGTGCTGTGCTGCAGCTGAAAAATCAGCCTGCTAGTAATCTGCACAAAAGGTAGAACAAGTATCCGCTGCCACCATCCATTTAGGTTTGTTAATTACTGTAACAAAAAGTCACATGAATTGTGGGAAAAGAGTTGCAATGTAACCCTCAGCATCCCACATAAGGTGGTGTGTGCTAGTCCCACAAAAAGAAAGGTAATTAAGATAAAAGTTATGTTACTGATCTTGGGAACTGTAGTTCACACAAGAACATGAAATAGTCATAAAGAAAAGTCCAAGGGACTCCTCAGTGACACTGTCCAGAAGGTGCTGTGTGTCACAAAGTTACTAACAGATGCCTGTAATAAACACATGGAGGAAAGCATAGTCCATGAAAACAGTAACATTAGAATCCCAGTCCGAGAAAAAGAATGAGTGAGTGGTAAAGAGTTCGACTCAGGAGAATAAATCAAAAAAGTCCAAAGTTCAGCAAAGGTGCTGGGGGTCTAGGGAATAAGCACAAAGATGGTGCTGCGTTTAGTTTATCTCTCAATCATGCTTCTTCATGTCTTACTGCTCAACGTCTGCCAACATGTTCATTAAATTATGTTTGGTTGTTCTGCATAGGAATACAAATTATTATAATTCTCTGGGACATGGCAAAACTGATGGGTTCTGACCAATCAGGGTACAATGCTTTTGTCCTTAAACTCTGGGGTCTGGCATCATGTGTCATTGCTCCTTCATGATCTCACTACTGCCAACTAAACCCAAGTAAAGCTTTCACCCCTTCTTGCTACGACCAATCCTGCAGCTGCATTTATCCTTTGACTGTGTGAGTGTTACAATTTGGAATGTGTGCCTTTCAGCAAGGGCCTGACTGCTGTTGTCTGCTGTGGGGTGATTGGTGTTTTTCCATGCTTTGGGAAAGCTAACTAAATCTTGAGGCATACATGTAGTGTGTTCAGCTAATGTGAAATCAATGGAAATCATTGTATTCATTAATATAAACACTTTTTCTACATTTCTGTGATGTTATCTGCAGCTGGGTCTGGGTAGAGACACGTGGTTATGTTAATCTACAAGAGGTGTGTTATGGCCTAGTTAAAGCATGGCTACTGGCGCTTTATTGGCCTGTGCACAACACCTTTTACTAAATGGAGCTGCTTGCTTCCTCTCAGTGTGCTTTTCTCACAGTGACTTTTGCAGCTTATATGTTCATGTAGGTTTGGGCCATGGGATTAATTCACCCATATTCTCAAGTTCCACTACATTCCCCACTTTCATCCCTTTCTAAACTCACAGGAAGGGGTGGTCCTGCAAGGCCTTGTGAGCATTCAGAAAGTGCACGGAGAGAGGGGGGGCAGGGAAAGGGGGTAAGTGCTAGAAGTTCCACAGCGGGAAGTGCCAGGAGTCAGTTGTGTGCAGCAGTAAGTGCCTGGCAGAGATCACTGTGATACAGATTAGTCACCTGCCAATATAATACGTGGAGGTCTGTGAGAGCACAAGCCAGTGGGTCCCCGAAGGCAAGTGTTGGGATGGTGCGGAAGGCTGAGGGTGATTGGGTTGAAGTCCAGTACCCAGAAGGACACATAAGGTCCCAGGCCACCAATCTCAGAGACTGTGGGGTATTAGCACAGGAGTGAGAGAGTGCAGGAGAAGGTGAAGTGTAAAGTCTTGAGCAGCTTCTGAAATTTGAAGAGATCCAGCTCAAGACAGAGAGGAAGGGGAAGGCTGTTTCAGAGGGGGTGCCAGCAAGGAGAGAGATCTGCCACCAGCTTGGTGCTTACAAAAGCACTTGACACAAAGAGAGTTGGAGCCGGAGGAGCATAAACATCTGGAAGGAGAGGATTTGGTGAGAGCAAGTTGTAGATGGCTAGAGCGATATGGTCCGTGGGCTCTATTCTGGACAAGCTTTAGGGGCGGAGAGAGGAAGAGGGTAGATTAAGTAAAAGGCTGTTGCAATAGTCCTTCCTAGAGAGTTCCAGAGCTCTAGAGACATTTAGCTTCTGGGGAAAAGTGAGCAAAGGAAGGACACCTCTGAGGTGGTGGAGTTGAAAATGGGCCTTCTTGGCATTGTCCAAGATGTGAGGGAGGAAGGAGAGAGGATTCAAAGATGACTCTTTGGTTTCTGGCTTCAAATGCAGAAGCAGGGAAGAGCCCATTGAGGGTGGCCAGAGTCAAGGGAGGAAAGAGGGAGTGGGAGTCCCAATAGGAGCGATCTCAGTCTTGCTGGCATTGAGGCAGAGATCATTGGAAGCACATCAGGAGTGGATAGCAGATAGCCAGTCAACAATGGTAGCGGTAGTAGGGAAAGAATCAAAGGAAAGTTTGAAGAAGAGTTGGGTGTCATCTTCCTGACACTGGAAGTGACTGGAGAAAGTTGAAATAAGGTGAGCAAGCAGAGTGAGATAGATGTTAAAGTGCCTGGGTCAGAGGTTGCAGCCCTGGGGACCGCCACATGTGGAGATAGAGGTAGGAGAGGGGAAAGAGCCCGGGATGACCTGGGAGAGACAGGCAGTGATGAAGGAGGTCAGCCAATCCAGTGCCCGCTCTGAGATACCCAGGGTATCACAGAGCCGTTTTATGATGTTGGAGTGGTTGACCGTATCAAATGCAAAGAAAAGATCAAGTAGAATGAGAACAGCTGGAGAGTTACTGTCAAGAGATGCAAGTAGTTCTTCAGGGGTGTTCAGAAGAGCAGTTTCCGTGCCTCTGGATGCTCAGAATCCAGATTGATGGTTGTGTAGGCAGCTAACGACCACGGTATGCTGGGCCAGTTGGGTGAAGACCAGCTTCTGCAGGAGTTTCCCAAGGAAGGAAATGATAGAGATGGGGCAGTAGTTAGCCAGACACTGGGGATGGAGGAAGACTTTTTCTGGAGGGGGCGCACATGATAGTGCTTTAGGGAAGATGGGGAAGACCCGGTAGCAAGAGAGTGATTGCAGAAATCAGCAAGTGCAGGGGCAAGGGAGCCGATGTTGTCCGTAATAGTTCTGAAAGAATAGGGGAAGACCTGTTTGCAGGAGACTTTCATAGATCGGGCAACCCTAGTGACCTCTTCGATGAGATAGGGCAAAGGAGGAGAGAAAGTATGAGGGAGAATCGGAAGCCAGGGGTGGCATGGGGATGGGAGTACAGGGGAAGGAGGGGAGGAAGAAATAATGGTCCGGATGGCCTATGTTTTTGCAGTGAAGTGAATGGCCAGTGCAGTGCAGAGGTCCTGAGAGGGAAGATGCAAGGTGGAGACTGTAGAAGGATATAGGAGGATAGCACAGGGCACCTCGCTGATCTTGGAAGCAAGACCACACAGAGCAACGGAGGTTTGAAACCCTGTAACTTCGCTTAGAAACCAAACTCAGGTATGGTATTAGGCATATTATAAAAAAACAATTAAATACATACATTTTAGCTCCTTGCAGCTTTTAGAGAGTTCAGCCATGCTGTTGGAAGCTGCAGAGACACGACGAGGCAAGAAAGGGGGAACAGAGTGAGGATAGAGACAACAATCTTAATAGGCCAAGTGACATTGAGATTGTGCAAGTGCAATAAATGGAGAGACGGTATTGCCTTTGGTTGACCTACCCTTGTGTGTAAAGGTGGGGTAGCCTGTGTTGTCCCTACGTGTTTGTATTCCTTTGGAGAAGGTGACAGGCCAGTTTATCGGAGGATGAGCTTGTGGTATGCCACTTCTAGTTTAGATTAGTTTAGTTTAGTTTAGTTTAGTTTAGTTTAGTTTAGTTTATTTTATTCATTTATATTGCGCGCTGGACAAGAAGGTATAAGGGCGCAGGAGCATCAAGGTTGTTCTCAGCTTGGTTACATTGCTGTACAGTAATTACAGTGAGTACATAAATGGTAACAGTTACAGTATATTCAATATATGTGATGAGGACAAATTTACAGATATACATATTTACAAGCTTCAGAGGCAGGACAAATTTACAGATATACATATTTACAAACTTCAGAGGCAGGGTACATTATCTGTCATTGTTCTTTATCGATTGAATGTAATTGCGTCTAAAGTGGGGGTAGGATTGAGGTGACCTTAAGGCGGGTGGTAGGGAGTTCCAGTGTTGGGCTGATTTTTACTTGGAAGCTGTAGCCACCCATTTTGATTTGTTTGAACCTCGGAACTGTGAGCAGGTTAGCACATGCAGTTCTAGATGGCCGGTATGGGTTGTGTCTTGTCATTCTGTCAACTAAGTATTGGGGGGCTTCATTATTAAGGCATTTGTGAGGTAGGGGGGCTATTTCTGTTCTGAAGCTCTGCATTTGTGTTCCATTGGGTGATATGTTTCAGCCGGATCCGCATGACTGGAGCAAGAATGGCGAGAGTGGTAGTTATGGCAAGAGGGAAGTTGCTGAGAGCAGAGTAAGAGGTAGAGTCAGCAGTGGGAGGAGAGGGTGGGATGAAGGTGGATGGAAAGGCAGCAACTGACACTTGTTTCATCGGGCGGATGCCCGTGAACAAGGTTGGCAGAGTGGTCTGACCAGGAGAGTGGGGTGGCAAGTGGGGCAGGGAGCAAAAGATCTGTGTGGATAAAGGCATCAAGAGTGAGTCCAGCCAAGTCGGTAGGACAAGAGGGTAGAATGGAGAGGGAGAATGAGGTGCAGAGGTCACAGAAGAGTATGGAAGCCATACTCGAGGAGTAAAGGTGGATGTTGAAGTCAGCCAGTAGAAGCAGTTTAGAGGAAGATGACAGGAGAGATGAGGAGAAATAAGCCTATTCAGGGAGATAGAGCCAGGTGGCCTATAGGGTATCAGGTAATAGAATCATGGCAAAAATGTTGCTGGTAAAAAAAAATTGCTGCAAAAATGCTGTAGTTTGACCCGGTAAAGGTGTACCACATTATACCATTTAGGGGGAGCGTTGGGATGCGCAGGTGTCCCCTGCTTCCCTTAAATGGCATAATGGGTCTGAGGGTTGCAGGGGTGTCCCCTGCATCCTTTACATGATTGTGGCGGCAAAATTACAGCATTTCTGCAGCAATATTTTGTATCCACAACAATTTTTGCAGTGATTTTAAGACATGGAACTGCCTATAGATGGTAACAATGTCAGAGATGAGGTAGGAGAGATGACCAGATTTCAGACCAGTCTCTCTAAGGAGGAGTCTGGCTGGTTGGGTACAAGGGAAGAAGGGATCCACTCAGGGCAACCCCACCACCAGAATGGTTAGGGCGATGCTGAGAGATGATCTTGTAGCCATCAGGGAAAAGGGAGCCAAAGGCAATGACTGGCTGGTATTGTACCACATCTCAGTAAGAGTGGGGATATTGAGGTCAATGTCTTTAAGGCAGAAGCAGATGTCGGTGGAGTCTTTTATAGCAGAGTGGGATGAAGCCGGTCTGTGCCTTTGAAGGTTTCAGAGGAGGGCTACAGGGGCATGTTACACCTTTCAGAGGAGGGGGAAGAGGGACAGAGAGAGAAGAGGAAGGAGTAGCAGGTAAAGGAAGGAAGTTGATGAGGGATGGCAGGCGCTGGTGAAAGAGGAGGAGATTGGGTTGAGGACCCTGAGCCATGATAGTGCCATTACGATAAACATTAATGATACACCTGGATGTGGATAAACCTGCCAAGAGTACTTCCCATCTAGTGCCACCATTAATGGGTGACAATAGGAATGGAGAGAGAGTAGAGATAAGATGAGTGGTCCAGATATCTTGAGAGGGGAAAGAACAGAGGACATCAGTGACAATCTGTCTGGAGGTTGCGCTGATTGATATAGGTATCTGCGATGGGTAGACCAGGGTTGGTGGACAAGAAATCTTTTTTAAAACGTTTTCCATCCAGACTTCAAGAGAGAAGGAGGGTAGGTGATAGTAAAGCAGTTTGAATAGATAGGCAAGACAGTGAGTGTCATAGGGGTGGCAGAGAGATAAGGATGGAGGATAGAAGGAGAGACTGCATGGCCTGAGAACAAACTCACCTGGCATCATAGTAGCCAGAAAAGAGCGCAAACGGTGCATTAGAAACTCTTGGTTCGAAGTTGCACAAACTGCACAAAAAATGGAACACAAAATAGGGGGGGTGAACACTTGTTGCTCACACCTTGGGTTGAAATTGCCAAAACAGCACGCACATGCAGTGTAGAATGGGGGCGGGGGCGGTGAACACGTGTTAAACACCCCCCCATTAAACACACCTTGGTTCTAAATTTTCCAAAAAGCACACTAAGGCAGTAAAAGAAAAAGAGGTATAGTAAGGCATAAGTGAAAAAGCACAAATTGGAATATGGCAGAGCTCGATTCAACATCGGTAGGTTAGTGAGTAGATAACCGGTGGTCACAACATAACTCACAGGTACCCTGCAATGGGACAACAAATCTCCAGGAGAGGGGCAAGTTCTTGGAGTGGACGGCTGTATCCACAACAATTTTTGCAGTGATTTTAAGACATGGAACCGCCTATAGATGGTAGCAATGGTCAGAGATGAGGTAGGAGAGATGACCTGCTTTCAGACCAGTCTCTCTAAGGAGGAGTCTGGCTGGGTGGGTACAAGGGAAGAAGGGATCCACCCAGGGCAACTCTACCACCAGAATGGTTAGGGCAATACTGAGAGATGATCTTGTAGCCATCTGGGAAAAGGGAGCCAAAGGCAGTGACTGGCTGGTATTGTACCACATCTCAGTAAGAGTGAGGATATTGAGGTCAATGTCTTTAAGGCAGAGGCAGATGTCGGGGGAGGCTTTGATATCAGAGTGGGATGAAGCCGTCTCTGCCATTGAAGGTTTCAGAGGAGGGCTACAGGGGCATGGTACACCTGTCGGAGGAGGGGGAAGAGGGACAGAGAGAGAGGAGGAAGGAGTAGCAGGTACAGGAAGGAAGTTGATGAGGGATGGAAGGCGCTGGTCAAAGAGGAGGAGGTTGGGTTGAGGACCCTGAGCCATGATAGTGCCATTACGATAAACATTAATGATACACCTGGATGAGGATAAACCTGCCAAGAGTACTTCCCATCTAGTGCCACCATTAATGGGTGAGGAAAGGAATGGAGAGAGAGTAGAGATAAGATGAGGGGACCAGATATCTTGAGAGGGGATAGAACAGAGGACATCAGTGACAATCTGTCTGGAGGTTGCGCTGATGTAGGTATCTGCGATGGGTAGACCAGGGTTGGTGGACAAGATATCTTTTTTTAAAACGTTTTCCATCCAGACTTCAAGAGAGAAGGAGACATAGTAGCCAGAAAAGAGAGAAACTGTGCATTAGAAACACTTGGTTTGAAGTTGCACAAACAGCACAAAAAATGGAACGCAAAATAGGGGGGTTGAACAAATGTTAATCACACCTTGGGTTGAAATTGCCAAAACACCACACATATGCAGTGTAGAATTGGGGGGCGGTGAACAGGTGTTCAACACCCCCCCATTAAACACACCCTGGTTTGAAATTTCCCAAACAGCACACTAAGTCAGTAAAAAAAAAAGAGGTATAGTAAGGCATAAGTGAAAAAGCACGAATTGGAATATGGCAGAGCTCGATTCAACATTGATGGGTTAGTGAGTAGATAACCAGTGGTCACAACAAAACTCACGGGTACCCTGCAATGGGACAACAAATCTCCAGGAGAGGGGCAAGTTCTTGGAGTGGCCGGCTGCATGCTGGGGGATTGTTCCATGTCATAGGAGGTGGTGGAGCATGAGGTCCTGCAAGGGAGGACGTGGGTGACCTCTGAGCCATGGTGAGGGGCCTTGGTGCAGGTGGCAGGGGATTGCCTGCCAGCACCCTGGAGTGGGCCCTGAAGTGTGAAACTGGGCCAGTCAGGTAGGTGGTTGTGAGGGCAAGGGCAGGCATTCCGGTGCATGCTTAGGCTGCAGCAATGATTGAAGTGAAAACACCAAGATTCAACACAGCCCAACTGGGCTTTGCAAAGTAATGCACACACTGGAATTGAAATCAGAGGTGGAACAATGTTTGACTTGAGTTCAGGATCATCAGTGTAATTTAAATCATGAGGAGTGCTTGCCGCTTCATTGCATAAAGAAAGAAAAGTGCTACCCCACAACACAAGGCCCATTAGGGCTTACCTCACAGTGTAATAAGGGAGCGCTGCTCCTGTTGCCTCATGGCAAATAGCTCTAATGCCATTCTAGAGTGGTATCGATATAACACTCGAGATAGTTGGTAGGGTCATTGGATTGAGACCAAAGGGTGTTATCTGGGTAACAGCATATTTTTATCTGGAACCTGTTTGCTTCTCCTAAGTGGGATTGCTCATCTGTTTGGCTGCTTTCATCCTTCCACTGAGGAGTGGTATTACCTGTCATTACTGCAACAAAATTGTTTGTTTTTTTTTAACTTTATTTTTATTGAGCATTTTGGCATACAAAGAACACCAGGACAGTCCCAGCGACAACCATAAGAAAACCAGTACAAGAATGCTGAACTTTGATACGCTACGCCAACCTCCCTCCCTCCCCTCCCCCCTGCACATACATTGCCCAAGCCCAACCAGGTTTTGTGTACAGATGGCATAGGAAAAACAGAACCAAGAGGCAAGACCATTTGGAACAACTGACATAGTGAGATTGACAACTAAGTCGAGGAGTAAGGCAGGTTACAAACTATAAACATTACGAGGAGAGCAGGCAAGAGTCCTTCCACACCAGACAGCTACAGTCTTAGGGCACCACACTCATCGCTCAAGAGAACAACAGACCAGTTCAAAAGGAATGAGTCAATTTTGTTATTGGATATTGCTGAGAGTTTATCGTACGTAAAAATGGCCCATTCCTTAGCGAGCCACTCCGCTTTGGAGGGAGCGGAGGGGCTCTTCCATTTCTGAATGAGGGCTAGCCTACCGGCTCTCAGCATGGTCTTGACCACTTTTGGGAAGGCAATCACGTCGGAGTCCGGGGACGGTGTGCCCAGCACAAGCTCCAGGGGGTGTAGGGAAAGCCTAGAGCCCACAATCCCGCTGATCCAACTAAGTAGCTCCGCCCAGTAGATCCAGATCACCGGACACTCCCACCACATGTGGTACCAGGTTCCATGTTGCGTGCACTTCCTAGGACAGGGTGGGGAAGTACCCTCTTACATCTTGGACAGGATAGCTGGAGGGCAGTGCCAAGAGTGTAACATCTTGAAGCTATGTTCCATAGCCGAGGTGTACAGGGATCCCGAAAAAATGTAACTAAAGATCCCTCACCATGTTTGCTCCATCCCCAACCTCTCCTCCCAAACTTGCTTGAAAGGCTGTCTACACTCTAGGTTCGCTGTAACTAGGATCGTATAAATCCTAGAGAGAGAGACCTTCCTAGTGGTAGATTCCACCATGATTTTCTTAAAGGGCTTAAGGGGCGTGTCAGGTCAGCATTCCATCTGGGTTGAGTAAAGATCCCCTTAAGGCACAGATATTCAAACACAGTGGGTGGGTTGTCTTCCATTACATCAGTCAGCTGGTCATATTCAGTGACGGCTCCCTGGCAGAAGAGTTGGGCTGTCCTCTCCAGGCCCATTTCTAACCATAACTGGGAGTGACAGAATCTTTCGGCTCCTAAATTAAAGGAGGGTGCCCACAGAGAGGTCAAGGGAGATGGCCAGGAGGACAGTAACTTATTATCCTTGTCTCCCCTCCAGGATGTCCAAAGCACTGCCTGGGTCGGGTGTATTCCTATCAGGGGAAGGAGGGATTTGGGAGAGGACCATAAGAGATCTCTATATTTTTTTGGCTTGGAGTGAAGCTGGGCCGCCTTGTGTTATAGCCTAAAGTCAGGGAGCCCAAAACCCCCACAGGATTTCGGCAAGGTTAAGGTTGTGTGTTCAACTCTTGCCCTTTTCCCACCCCAGATGAAGCGCTGGACACGAGCATGCAGTGTAGAAAAGAAAGCTTCTGGGATGGTGATGGGAAGATGCGAGAAGAGACAGAGGAGGCGGAGCAGGATATTCATTTTAACTGTGACCATGCGACCAAACCATGAGAGAGTCAGCGGCGCCCTCCATAAGAGGTAATTGCTAATCCTCATCAGGATCGGGGTAAAATTAGACTCAAACAGCTTTACTAAATCCTTAGGGATAGAAACACCCAAATACTGGGTGGCTCCACATTATATTCTGATTCCCATCAGTTCACACTTATCTCTGGTTTCATAGTCATTATCCCCATAGGCATTATGCAAGACTTAGATAAGTTAATCTTGAGACCCGAAAAGACACCAAAGGTACAAATTAATTCGAGCAAACGCGGGAGGAAGACACTGAGATTGGTCAAATGAGCTATGATGTAGTCAGCAAAAATGGACAGCTTGAAGTCGTACTCGCCACACTGAACTCCGGAAATTTGGTAGTCAAACCTAATCGCAATGGCCAGGGGCTCCATCACTAAGGCATATAAGAGGGGAGAAATAGGACACCCCTGGCGGGTACCTCTAAAAAGGTAAATGGATAGCGAGGTGATGCCATTAACTGAAACCCTTTCTGATGGGCCGTTATACAAGGCAGCAATCCACCCGCAAAATCTGTCTCCCAAACCCATTTTTTTGAAGGACTTTACCCATGTAAGGCCATTTGACCCGATGAGAGGAGGTAGGCTTCTACATTGCGGTTTGAGACCTCATGCATGAGGTCCAGGGACTTTGTTATATTATCTGCGCCTTGCCTTCGGGAATAAAACCAACTTGCTCACCATGCACCAAGGACAGAAAATGTTTAGCTAAAATCTTGACATCTGTGTTCAAGAGTGAAATGGGGCGATAAGATTGACACTGGTTATGGTCTTTCCCCTCCTTAGGAATCACCACAATGAGGGCCGACATCATTGAGTGGGGAAGAGTCCCTGTTTCCAGGGCTGCTTTGAACATTTTGGACATAAACGGTGCCAGGGCAGAGCAGAAAGACTAATGAAAGCGCACCGTGAAGCCATCGTCTCCCAGGAGGTGCCTCCCTTCAAGGTGGTAATGGTATCTGTAACCTCCAGTGGCATAATGGGGAGTTCGAGGGAGTCAGAAGTTTCGGGAGGGAGACAGGGAATGGGCAAAGAGTTTAAAAAACAGTCAATGTCAGTACCGTCCCCAGAGTATCCTGACGTGGACAGGTGCTTGTAATATTGGCAAAATTGCTCCACTTTCGAGGGGTCACTTATGAATTTGTCCCCCTTGGAAGAATGTATGGAATCTACTTTCCTACTATTTCTATGTTCCCTCAGCCTCCAGGCAAGTATCCTATCTGCCTTTTCCCCTTTCTCCATATACTTCTGCTTTAGGAAGGCTATTTTCCTTTCCGTCTGGCCCACAAGGAGGGTTGCCCGTTTAGTCCTCAGCGGCTGAAGTTCCACCCACTTGCCCGGGAACATTTGTGACTTCAACTTCCCCCCTGGTTGAATAGCTCTTATTTTCTCTCTCAACTTTTTCTTCTCGCTGTCCCTTTCTCTCTTCCTCCTCAAGCTCATCTCCATGAGAGTACCCCTGATTGTAGCTTTGAACGCATCCCAGACCCCCATCACACCTACTTCCCCATTATCATTAATAGCAAATAACTCTTTTATGGCAGCTAAGAGGGTCTGGGCCAGTTCTTTATCTTGAAGCAAGAGGTTGTTGCACGACCAGCGTGACGTATCAGGGGTGGGTGGGGGACACCTATGCAGGCCTTGACCATATCGTGGTCCAACCACGGAATAAGCTCAACATCAAAATCGGAGATGCGCTCTGGGAATGAGGAGTCAATTAAAATATAATCTATCCTGGAGAGGGTTGCATGGGGCCTAGAGAAGAATATGAAGTATGGGTCGTGTCCCTGCTTTGGAGTGTGAGATTCAGACAAGCCCAATTCCCTGTTAAACCTTTGGAATGTGGCAGCCAGCTTTCTCTGTAAAGCCATGTCTGTATGTCGATTCACAGACCGTCTGTCCCTCTCCGGGTCGAGAACCATGTTAAAAAACCCCTCCCACCATTAGGATACCCTCTATAAAGGCCACAATCCTCTCTTTCATTTCCTCCCAGAAGAGATCCTGGGCCACATGCGGGGCATATTTACAAACTGCTGTAAGCAATCTTCCTCTCACCTCCCCCTTAACCATAATTTAATGCCCCTCTGGGTCAGAGCTTTGGGCCTTAGGCGCGAAATGGGCTTTAGGAGAGACCAAGAGCGCCATCCCATGCTTCTTTGCTGAATATGGTGAGAAAAATGTATGTTGTATGGACCAAGCTCTAAGCTTCGGCTCCTTCCCTTTGACCCAGTGAGTCTCTTGTACAAAGAGGAAATGCAACTGGAGCCTGTTGAATTCTCTCACCACCATCAACCTTTTGGTAGGCGAGTTTAACCCATGCACGTTTAATGACCCCCCTGTCAGCGCATGAATTGAATAATCCATTTGGGGGATGATCAACTCCAACGACTCCACTCGGGAGGCACATAAAATCCAACTCTCCGTCTTGCTTCCATGAATATTGGTAACACCTAAGAAGCCATGTTCCTTTGTCACACCATTTATTGCTTGGCAGTAGAAAAACACCCACAATATGAACAAACCAGAATTGAACTTAGTCCCCCCAACCTTCCCTGCCCCTGAGCGCCGGGAATAGAAGCAACGCAAACATTGTCACTAGGCCAGGCCACCTGGGTCTCCCACTTCTGGGGCTCCAAGCTCCACAACATCATCATTGAGAGCCCCCGTCAGAACAATACATAGACAGCATCGTCAGAGCCCCCCTCTCCTCCCGACCGGGGTCAAGCAGGGGGAAGGAAAGCGAAGGAGTAAACTCAACATTGCATCTACATCAAGGGCGTGAATGAACAAGATTGCAAAGTCCCCTTGCCCGTTATCACGCCGGACAGGACCAGGTCGGAGAACACCAGCCCAGTGGGGTAAGTCAGGCTGCAACCACAGCTTCATCAGTCATTAGAAGCTCTTGGAGAGGGTAGGGCAACCTTTCTGAATTTTCTGTGGCCCCGGACCTTGCGTCTCTCCGTAGCAATGTAAGTCTGTCAGGGGCCAGTTAATTCTCTCTCCCGACTAGCCTCAGCAAACTCTGCATTTGGATCACCCAGGAGTTCCTGAGAAACTCTTTGTATATTGTCCTCCGTGACCAAGGCATACTTGTAGCCCTCCAATTCAAACAAAAGTGAGAAGGGATATCCCCACCTGTAGAGAACGCCCTTAGATTGTAGCATTCTGGTCAGGGGGCACAGAGACGGCGTATTGCTAGGGTGAGAGCAAACAAGTGTTGGTAGATCGAGATTTGTGCATTTTTCCAACTAATCAAGCCTTTTCTCCGGGCTAGTTCCAGGATTTTACTTTTCTCAGAGAAATAGTGAAACTTCACCATGACAGACCCCTGCCGGAAGCACCGGCACTGTTTGCCCAGTCAATATTTGGTTCATTAGTGTTAGCATCGTCAAAAAGTGAACTAATGACAGAGTTGACAGCTTTGATGATGTCTGACTGTGTCTCTCCCTCTTGCTCCGGGACACCTATAAAGCGTAGGTTACAACAGCATTCCCTATTTTCTAAGTCATCAAGCTTTAGGGCACACTTCTCTTCCCTTCTTTCTAAAGCCGCAAATTTCCTCCAGTAGAGCTGTCATGCCCTTGGCCACTGAATTGGCATCCATTGATTCTGGCTGCGATGGAGCCGCCATAGTAGAAGGGTGAGGAAGAGGGGCTGGCATATGACGGAACCTCTGCAGAGATTTGACCCACTTCATGGAGGTTCCAGCAGCCTGTGGACCCTGACCAATCCTCTTATTAGGCGCCACCAGGAGAAGGTGGCTTAGAGGCCCTGGCTAAAATAATAGAAGAGTGGCAGGCAGTCCAAAAGTGAGGCCACACAAGAGGTGAAGACAGAACCTGTGCGAGTGTGCAAAGCGCCAGAAAGTTTCCCTCTCTCGGGACCCACAGAGCGGGGAGGAATGCAGAGCACTACTCTTCCATGCTCAATAGGCTTTGTGGAGTTGAAGTTGACTTATGGAGGGTTGCCAGAGAGGATAGGAGCGAGTGAGGGGGGACGCTGAGTGACCAGGACCCATGGACCAAGGCGAAGAAGTAAGGGCTATACAAAAGGTGGGTCTCAGAAGTTTGCTGGGCGCCGAGTGAATCCGGGGCCTGCAGCAGTGGACGTTCGCGTTGAGAGGGGAGCTGGAGCACTGTGCTGGGGTCACGCTGTGATCGTCTCCTTTCCCCACCAGAAGCGAGTCAGGAGCGGGGGTGAACCTCTCCAGAATTGGCTCTGAGCAGTTGCATGGGCTCGAGGTCCCTCCCCGCCCTGGAGGCATCAGGAGCAGAGGAGGCTGGGAGAGACTCTCCGGGCGCAGGGGTGTGGGGGAGGGGGCCCAGAGCACTAACCTGGTGTTGGGTGGGGGTCCAAAGCTCCCGAGTGTGGCATCACACCTCTTCTGTGGGCAAGATCCCCAAAGCCCCCCACCAGGGCTTCCAATGTCAAAAAAGGTCCACCTCCCGGGGATGAGACCACTGCCACTGCAGAAGCAATCTGGGACCGCGGCAGCACACTGGCAGGGCAACCCCGACACTGCAGCAATCCCCGCCAAGCTCTGGCGGTGGAGGAGGTGTCCCAGTGGAGACGCCGGGGGCTCACCAGTTCTCGCACACAGCAGCCTCCGTGGTTTAGGAATGCCAGGAGAGTCCTCGCAGGCAGCTGGATGATCAGTTCCTTCGCTGCAGTCTGGTTGCATGGGCGACTCCGGTTGCGCCATGCCTCCTGCAGCCCACGACCACAGACAGATCCGGCTCATGCAGTGTTTGCCTCACCGGTCCGCTGGGCGAGGGATGGTGGAGAGCCGCCTTGGTGGAAGAAAGAGGGGAGTGTAGGCAGAAGCCCTCTCAGCCTTCAGAGAGGGGGGATCCAGCAGATTTGGCAAGATGAAGCATGCCAGCGGGAAGGAGGACAGCATCCCCTCCGTCACCAGGGGAATCAAACAACAGCCATGGAGACGTGGGCGGGAGTCGGCCCACGCACACTTTCTCTTGAAGCAAGATCAGCTCAAATCTCGCCGTGCACCACGCTTGAAGACCGAGACTTCTCTCATCTGTTGCCCGGGGTATTCATACATCACATGGGGGTGTCAAGGCTCCTCTCCTGGGGGCTAGGGGGTGCTCAAGACCCTTTTTGGATACCCTAGGGAGGAGACCGACGGAGATGCTTCAGAACATCTCAGTGCCCCCTGGTGGCTCCAACAAAATTGTTTTCATTGTGCAGGTTACAACACTCCAGGTGATAATTAAATGAAATATGCACCAAGTAATATAAGGAGGGCGAGGATAGGAGACAAAACTCGACAAACGTTTACAAGCCAATGAGGTATCCATGATGTGAATGTTGACAGCCAGTCATCATCTTTAACAATTCCTCCTTCTTTTCCCATATTAACAGTTAAGTAGGTTATTTGCTTGTTGGCAAGAGTCAACGTCCCATTGTCTGCATTGTTGGGAGGGGCATAGTTGCAGCAGGAGCTCCCAATTTTTCTTCAAACCCCACCCTCTATTGATGTTATCAAGTCACCCCCATACGATTTTGGAGTGCCACAAGCCTGAACACACATAGATCTTTGTATACTGCATTTAATACATGTTCATTTGCATTACAGCATTCCATCAAGTTCCAACGTATATGTTGCATATAATTTGGTGGCTACTTGTATTCCAGGCACTAGCAATGAAGTAAAGAAAACCTCTATTTAGGTAAAGAAACAATACTGGGCTGGCATATTTCACAATGCTTCAACTGCTTCCTTTGAAAAATAACCTGACCTCTTCTTTCTTTGTACCCTTGGTGAGTCTGAATGGCCAGTGTCAGGAGCACAACAAAGCTTGCAACCTCACAATATGACACATTTTCCGCAAGGACAGTCCCAACAGTCACCAATGCTACTGTCACAGATAACAAGTACAGGACAGGTACTGAATTCTGGAATGATAAATAACACTGGCGATGGAGGAAGTACCCATCGTTAGGCTCACTAACATCAGGCTCACTAACATCACCAAATTTCTTCAAGATCATGAAAACGAAAAGACAATAAGGAGGCTGCTCATTGTGATTGCCAAGCAGTTCGTTTTGCTTCAGGAATACAGTGAGGACAAGACAAATGTCCCCAGCAGAAGAAACAGCGAATAGGATTGTCAGCGTGCTATAATTGAAGACTGTCCAGATCTTGTTGGGAGACACACTGACGTCTTGACATTTCTTCGAGATCCAGCAAACACAGAACGTTTGAGTATAATCCTGAACGGAATCATAATTCAGGTTGCCGAGCAGTTCCTTTCACAGCAAGGACAAGACAAATGTCCCTGTCACCAGAAGATAGCTGACTAGCAAGCAGCGTCTTCTTTCGCCTGATGGAGGACTTTCCAGAGCTTGTGGGGAGGCCTGCCGGTGTTGATGTCCTCACTTTCATCAGAGACCCAGCTATCTCTACACAGATGAGCATGCTCCTGCATGGTATTGTAATGCAGGTTGAACTTTCTAATCATCATCAGAATTTCCAAAGAAGACTGTAAGACTTTCCGCAAAGGGACAGATTGAGAAAGTGTTGCCAGAAAGCTTCACTCTTGTTTATGCTGACAAGGACACATGTCTTCTGGAGTAAAAGAGATAAGAGGCATTGACTGGGAACATGTTTATTTTGAACATGCAAACTAAGAGACTTGCTGAACTTATTACCTTATTTTGAAATTTTTGTATGCAGCAAAGAGAACTGTGTCCAGAGAAAAGAGACAATCTATTATTCAGGCAAAGAAGGACAATTGTTCCAGAACCTGCAACCTACGAGCAGAGACAGCAGAATCCAGAGATCATATTGCCTAGAATGTATTAAAGAGTTTGTTTTCCATTCCTTAAATGATCGAGATGGAGCAACCAAAGTAGGAATTTTGTCATCGCACAGGGGGAGAGATGCACACATTATCCCAGAACTAAGTGTTGTAGGTTAACATATAGAGGAATCATGTACCTTGCATTGTATTAATCATTGTTTTGCTGTCACTGACAATTTGAACTGCATTTTTTATTAGTGCACAAAGCATACCGATTCAAGTGCACAAAAAATGTATGGAAGACACACACACGCAAACGATGAGTGCACATACACCAGGTCTAGTGTCAATGACTGCAGAACCACAATCCAAAGAATGGGAGAGGTTGGACAACCAATGATGAGAAGTTCCACCACAAGTGAAGTGAAAGGACAAATTGAGAAAGCTGAACTTTTAAAGAGATAAAGGACCTTAGCGAATAAGCAAACAAAGACAACACCTGCAAGCACACCTGATCCTGCGAGTCATGAGGTCATGGCAGTGCCCGTAGAGAAGACAAGAGCAGAAATCATAAGACACCTTTTCATGCCTGGTTGGTATCTTGAAAGGATGAAGCAAATTGCAAAAACTCCTTCAAAAATAAGTCAACATAAGGAATCACCCGGATCACTGATAGAGATACCTGAAAATCCTCCAGTAAGAAGAAGCTACATGGATGCTATTAAAGATATGATGATAGCAAACTACATGAAAACCTTGAGAATCAAGAGAAGCACACAAGAAGATAATAACGAAATAAATGACTACCTGGACAGCATGGGGAAGTCAACGATCTTTGTAGCTGTTGAAATAGATTTACAGACAGCGCACTGTTTATCACACATAGCAATGCGCAAGACCAAAGACCACTTCATGGGAAGTAATGTTTCACTGAAATGGGCAAATGAAACAATGGATCCAAATGAAGACGATTATTTCCAGGACATAAAGACAAGAAACCATGGAAAAACAAAGAACATTGTGATCAGATATGAGAAGCCATGAGTTAAAGGAGCAGAGATCAGAAGAGAGACAATCTAAAAACTGAACGTTCAAGGAAAAACTCCAGAAGAAGCTCGAAGTTGGAAGAACAGAGGCCAGAATCAAATCTGGGGACCAGTGCTTTCACCATACGGATGGGAGAAAGGAGTAGGGATCTCCATAGCGTGGATGGTCATCGGTCGTTACCAGCCTACCATTGACATAGTACGAATTGGATGCAAGCCACTATGGCCAAGGCTTGCAAAATTATTGACATGGGTCGAGGACAGAGGGGGACCCTTACAGATAGTGCCATTGGAGAGTCCAAAATTCTGCTTCAGGAATAATGGCACAAGGAAAATGGGAGAAGACCATAACTGTGGACAAGTTGTTGCTGCTCCAGCAATGGTATATGGTACTGCAGTAATCATGGATCATTATTGGGCATGTGGATCCAAAGCATATATCAGGCTGCCGAAGAACTGGGGAGGTATATGCATACTGGTGAATGTCCATGTTCCAGCATTAGTGATTCCAAAAAGTGATCTGAATATTGACAGTTTCCTGAAAGCAGATATTCACCTGAGGAAAAAGCGATCTGTGTAACTGAGGAGCAGAATGAAAAGAGAAAATTACTTTTCTGCGAAATCAGAAGAAGCTTTTCATGCAATCCCCTATGAACACAGGCTGTTCAGCTTGACCTGATCAGTGTTCATGGCAATCCTGAAGCCAAGAGTTCAGGTGGGAGCAAATACTTAATGGTTGCAGATAACCAGATGGGAGTTACTGCAGACCATCAACACGACCATAAAAGGATTCAATGCAATGAAGGAAAAGTTAAGGGCAATTCGACTAATGACTCTCCAGAACAGATATATCCTTGACATGATCACATCTATGAATGGAGGTGTTTGTGCAAAAATCAGAGAATCATGTTGCACATTGACACCATCTCGTGATGACGAAAATGGAACCTTAACCGAGGCCATAGGTATGCTGATGAAACTACAGAATCAAATGATTGATGAAACTGATGAAATAGACGACGACAGTTGGTTTGGGTCCCTATTTTCATGGGTTCCACAATGGATGGGAGATTAATTCAAATTCCTAGGATCCTGCTAGTGATGATATTGCTTGGATTCTGTGTTATTAAGATAATAATCTCTCAGTGCCAGAAAACTGTGAAAAAGGCCACAAGGATGAAGATCATGACTGATGTCGAACAAGGATGGAAACCCAAGGACCTGACTGAGGAAGAAATAAGAGACTTTGTGAAAGCCAGCATTTATCACCAGAAGGAACAAAGTTTTGATATCCAAGGAAGCATAGAAATTATGTGGGAAATTGGATCTATTGTAATCCAAGTGGAAAATGGGCCTCATTCCGAGTAGGGCAGTAAGGGATACCAGGCACCGGTAAGGAGACCGGAGCCGGTAATCCCTTAACGCCCTACTACGAGGTCCCTTAGCGGGTCCCTTCCTTAACGCCTGGTCTGAGCAGGTGTTAAGGATGGGACCCGTTAAGGGACCTGGGTGGAAATAACGGGCTTGGCATATGCCGGCCCGTTATTTGCACCCTCCCCATTCTCATTGAGCCCTATGGGGGCTCAAATGGGAATCTTGAATGGTTTGGTAAATGGGGACTTACCGGTCTCTCCAAGGTCGGAATGGACCAGTAAATCCCCATTGAACCAAACCAGAGTCGGTACCAGTATGGGAAGCAGTCATGGCGTGAATAGCGCTTTGACAACCACTATACTCGGAATGAGAGCCAATATCAATTAATGACTTGGAACAAAGATGAGCATGTGAGAACAGCAGGAAGCTTGAAGGGAGTCATAAAGATATGGGCCCCAAAGATATATTTCTTCAAACCTCTATGTGTGGATCCAGAGGATGAAGTAAAGGTGGATACCAAGGAAGAATTGGTCAATGAATCGCCCAGAGGAGGGAGTGTAGAGGCAGAGCCAAGCTCAATTCACACTCCAACTGCCCATTTTGAAGTACCAGGAACATTCACGTCGAAATATGTGATGAATGATGAGCAAATAAATCAGCAGAGAGCCGCAGTTGGGCTGTGTCCAGTACCTATCAGAAAAACAGCACCTGTTGAAGTACCGACACCTAATAAAACCTGGACAGTAAGGTACCCATTAAGAAAACCATATCGACAAATGAGACAGAATGAAGATTGTCAGAATACAATCCCTGAAAAAATATACTGAAGGAAGACGAATGGTGACATCACACGAACCTGGACTGACTCACATATAGAAGATATAATGACCTGTGAATGATGAAAGAGACAAAACACCCTGGATAAGTGATATCCTGAGCCTAATGTGAAATAATCGATGTCAAAGATGTCAGGAATTATGCCACTTGTGCAATGAAGTTACTCAGTTAGTTTAAATGTGTACATATGCAAGGAACCACAAGAAGCAAGAATTTGTGAGGCTTGCTTATGCTTATTGGTAAGATAGATTGCGGCAAGCGCCACCTATACATATCTACCTCAAAAGGACCATTTTATATGAGTATACTTCCACTATGCACAAGAGCAGAATCAACCAAAGGTTACTAAAGGTCTCAAGAGGAGAGCTTTGCAGTGAACAAATTGAGAATTAAAGACGGAGAGAAACTCAGACGAAGGCAAATTGTGCCAAGAAGCCAAGGTCGTATCGGCTGAAATAGACCCACAGTGGATATAACTAATGAAAAGAAGAACAGAGTACCCTGTTCTGAAAGGTCAAGATAAGCCACAGAATGCAGATGGCTGCAGCAGTAAATCAAATACACGAATTGCATAAAGAATAAGACAATTTCACAGTGTCAAAAATCATGTGACCAGACGAGCAAGAAGGGATGAAACTTTCACACCTATGCATGCACCTGTGCCATGCACAGACACCTTAACTTTTCCAGACCAAAAGCAGTCTCAAGGCCAACCTCAAAGAAATAATTGACACATGACCACTCAGGTGATGATTGATTGTGGCAATAATTGAAGGGAAGCTGGGGATGCATACAATCTCCCTGCACCTGGCCGGCTATTCTGCATGCTGCTAAGCAAGTGGAAAAGTATGAGTGGGGTTGATGCCAACCCAATCATAGCGGGCCAAGTAATCTAGGGTCCTATAGTTAGTAGAAACAATGAGACGTCATACTTTTAGTGATGTTTACAGTAGCCATTTTGAAGGAAGGGCTTAGATGCCCCACCTGACAGTGTTTATCCCATCCTCCCTAGCATATAGATATATTGCATCTATATTAAAATTACCTTCCTAGAACCAATAGAGTTGCATGCTCAGTTTTAAGCGTTACGTATCAGTGTTGATGAGTTTTTAGTATAAATTATGTGTTTTTTCTGAAATTAATTGGAGTTGAAAGGAGAAGGAAGATCGAGCGATTGTGATATTCATGATCTCCCTGTTTTTTGTACTTGTCATTAAACGGACTCCCTTTGCCAAACTATCGAGTTGTCATTATTGATTTGATGCAAGAGTACTAATCTGCATCCCCATCCATCTCAAGGGTGCTGCTGCTCATTTTACAGTGTTGTTGGGAAACCCCCAGCTCTATGGGCTGCTGGGGTCCTGCTGCACAGGCCTTTCCCCAGTATAACTGCAAAACCAATATTTTCGAGTAAGGGCTTGCCCCTTCAGTAGGATCCCCTCCAGACTGGTGCCAAAGATGCTGTTTATGACTTTCAGCAGGTGTATGTAACTCAGTACAGGTCCTACTAAGACTTGTTATAGGTACAGGGTTACATACCAGCACTTGCCAGCACCCATCATCTGCCTCCCTCCCCTTGAACCATTCACCTTCACTTACATTTCAGACCTTGTATGCTTCAGTTTGTTTACACATGTCAATGGCTCCTCTACTGTGCAGTGTTTTTCTGTCCCTGTTGGCTTGTGGCTCTGTAGCTGCAGTAATTAGGAGCTTGCCGCTGAAATCATCAATTGCCATTGCTGCAGTTAGGGGAGCACCCTTACAAACCAACCATTCACTCTCACCAATTCTTTGCTTGATCCATTATAATATGACACACATTCTGTTTGTTACAAGCCTTATGTTGGAATGTCATGCCTGATGTGGAGTGTTTTGTCAAATACTAACATTCCTTACTTAACAAGGTTCTCCTTGTGATCTAGAAGGCGGCAACCTATAACATGCATCTTATCAGGCTGAATAAATGTGCATCCATAGTTTAATAAGTCCAGCAGGGGTTTTCAGTCACAAGCACCATATCCCTGTTATTTGCACCTCTTCATGATCCCGGTTCACTGTGGTAGGCTGATGAACTTGTCTGTGTGCACCACCAACACCAGGTACATTTCAGTTTTCCATACCATGAACTTCAGTGATATGTGGAAGAAGCAGTTTGTGTACTATGTGACAATCCTTTAGATAGCCTCACCTTTCCCTACAGGAAACCCTTTCCGTGAGGCTAGGGAGGTGTGGCCGCTAACCAATAGTCCCCCTAGGGGTGGTAATACATGGTGGGAAATCATGGAGAGGAACTCCCCTTCTGGGGACAAGAACAGGAATCAGGTACACAGACCCTTTAAATCCTGACCCCATAATGTAATGACACAACTCAAACCTCTTTTCCCTCGACGTAAAATCGGAAACCAAAGGTTATTGTACTGGGTCAAACAATCTTAATGCGTTAAGTACAACGATGAGGAACAACTTGATAACGCTAAAAATGCCAAAACCAATGTTGACTGTTGTCAATGGAACTGACATTGTGCCAGGGCGGAACATGCTATATCAAGACGCCAGAAACAAACAACGGGGAAAGAAAGATCCAGAAAGAGAGAGAGATAGAGAGGAAGATAGAAGTGGAATGCGAGATCGAGGTCAAGGAAAATGTAGAAGTCAAAGGAAGGCTCGAGAGGCTCGAGCGAGAGACGTGGAGGGTGTGGTTCAAGAGAACGCACAAGAACATCTCGCAAGCTGACTAGTTGTTGGCAGCAGTAGAATCAGAAGCAAAACGTGGAGAAGGCGTTCCACATGGAGGCAGAATGCCAAAAGTAATACAAGTGAAACCTGGTGGCTGGAGGGAGAGAGTAAGGCAGAGAAAGAGGAGAATCGGCATACCGCCCAGTCAAAACAAACTTATGTATCAGTATTTATTTTTATTTTTATTTTTTACATGTATAAAGTGCACTAGCATACCAGAGGCATTGAGGCGCTGTTGCATGAGAGTGACTTATATAAATGGACAGCAATTTGCTCTAGGTTACAGTTAGCGTAACAAAACATATTACAATGCAGACTTATAGAGAATACAAAAGGGTGGTTACAGGATACATTAACATATAGATCAGGTGAAAGCTACGACCCTTTCATACAAACAATAGGGTTTTAACAGCTTTACGGAATGCTAGGTGTGACTCTATGGTGGGGTGGTAGAGATTTCCAGTGGTGCTGTCCCTAAAATGAGGGGTAAATCTTCTGCAAAAGGAACCCTTACAATTGCCCCAGAAAGCCTTCAGTATCCATGATTTTGTCTGTTAATCGAATACGTCCTTCCCTTATACAGGACCGTTTGGCTCCTGTGTCTGCCATGAGAATGAACATACTGTTCCCTATCTTCACCCATCCTTTGAGTTCCTTGTCTGCATTTGTAGCGATTGAGAGATCCGGGACACCAAGGCTTTCTGTGTGCTGTCCTATTGTGTATAGAAGTGTGAAAGTGTTATTGTTTCTCATGCTGGCTCCACTGTATTGTGTGAGTGTACCTCATGGTAGGGCATTCTGTTCCCAAGGTGCACTAAATGCCTATATTTGGTGTTGGGTACTGTATGGGTTATCCCTGTGTAAGAACAATCATTAGTATTTGCCCAATGTTCTGGGGTTGGGCAGACCTAGGGCATAGATTGGCATAGGATCTGCAGCCTGTTGTGGGACATAAAATCCCTGTGGTGTCCCATGTGTATAATATGGGGCTGGGGTGCTCCTTGGTGATAATGCATGGGGAGTCTGCTTCAACAATCATTAGACATGTGTCCCGGCTTCATGTCCAACACGATCCCCCAAATCCCTCCAAATTCTCCCACTTTCTGTGAGTTGCCTCATGCTCCAAGGACCCACGCCCATATCGCGTCTGTTATTATTGTCATGTCAATTTCACCAGTCAAGGCATGATCCTGACTGCTGTTGTGTGTCTCTGGGGCTTGTCACCACTGCTCCCTCCATCCTAACTTTTGCTAGTTTCATCAGCACTTTTTTAGCTTCTGCGCGCTGTGATTTCTCTTCAGCGGCTTTATCACCTTTGTGCTTGCACTTGAAGAAATGCACTATATGTGCCTGTATTTTATGCACCCTGTTGCTTCCATCCCTACAATTCTAGCTAGCTTTGTTTGCACATCAGTGGGTAGGTATTTCCTTAATACATGTTAGAAGATTGGTGTGTTCTGTTTCTTCATTTCCCCTGTCACTTTGCACCACATTTCCTGAATGGACTGAATATACAATGAAGGGATTTCCTCATACTTCATTGTTCATGCCATTATATCATCTTCATCAGGTCTATCAGGTCTTCTCAATGCATCCCATAAACAAGCTTGGCAGTTATTAAATGGAGCACTGTTGTGTGCATCACTCTCTAATCGGGCCCCAGGGTACCCTGTTCATTCCCATACTGTGTAAATCTGATCCCCAATTATGCTAGCTCGAAAGCTTTTCATCTACCCGATTGCTAGTGTAGCCCTTGCTGTATGCTTTTCTATTGCACTAATACATTTACCCACTCCTCCTGTAAGAGGTGGCAACATCTTGATCAAATTATTTGTATCCATATGTGGCCATGGTACATATTGTGATCTCCCCACTCCTTTCTGTATCAATGGGTACTACCTTCCCCACATTTGGCTATGCTGTGTTCTAACCTTCTTTGTCCCTCTCACCACAGACACGGTTCTGGGGGGAGGTCTTAAGCATCTTCCCCATGGAGTTCTCACTTCTCGGTCCTCATCTGTTTCCCCATTTTCCTCATCTTCCTGTGACTCAAAATCTACATGCTGCAGCTCTAATTCTTCCATTTCTACTTTCACATCCTTTATTACCGCCTTGTAAAAGTGTAGTGATATTTTTCGAATTGCCCACGTTTCTACATCTACCATGGGACATGGGCCCTCCCTTTTCCTGCTTGCCCTGTGCAATCCATCTTCTGTGTTATATATCTCTAGCTTTACTATTGCTGGTCTCGCTCATCACATGGTGTATTTGCTCCCTTTATGGGGTTTGTTTCTGAATAAGCAGGGGGTTTGTATTTGGGGCTTGTATATCCGTGGAAGGCTTTAAAGGGTAAGTGTGGGACTGCCGGATGCACAGGCGCTGAAGCCTGTACTGACTGGGTGCCTTTCTCTATGTTCGTCTGGGGCATCGACTGCACAGGCATGAAAGCCTGTGTTGATTTTGTGCTGTCTGAAAGGGACGGGCAGATACACCCTCAGAATTCCCTTTTTATTTAGCATTACTCACAGCTTCCTTATAGAGCTTACAAAGCTCTAAAATATTCTGTCTCTTCTTTTCATTGTGGAGAGTAGATGGGTATACATATGTGCAATTATGGTAATATCAGGGTGCCTTGATAGAAGAAGTAACATAGTTATACGTGAAGGTGCAAACCTTTCTTTTTTTTAAGAATAGTGATTAATATGTCCCTTCTATTAATAATATTTTGAAACCTTTTGGAATAAAGTTCAACAACTTCTGGTGCAAATGGTTATCATCTCCTGGCCCTAGGAGACCAATTAGAACAAATAACCCATATAACCCGTTGTCACCAACAGGCAACCCCTATGTATTCTAATGGAGCCCAATAATCTCCAATTTTTCTTTGTATGCACAAATATATTTAAATATTATTCAATATGTTCACACAAAGGAGACATTATCAATTGCACCAACCAAAGTAACACCTCCACAATTCTCCATATGTTACATAAAAAGTTCATTTTTACTCAAGTTTCCAACAAAATATCAAACAAATCCTTTAAAAGGTGTGGTTCAATTTCACCATGACAATTGCATTTGTTTATCAAGTAGCAAGATTTCCCAAATACACAAATACAGAGATTCTTGTGTATCATTTTCAGTGTACATTTTCAAACTCAACTCAATTTCTTTCCCATAATACAACAGTGGAACCATATACAGTTTTCGGTATGAATTATGTCATTCAGTAGTTAGCCGATGCATTTCGGATGGATCATCCTTCATCAGCGCTTATACAACTTAGATTTCTAACAGCTAGTCTTGTTTACATTCATTTGTGAATCTGAAATTAACAACACCGTAACTTTTAGTATTGGTGATTCGTCTTCTCACCTTTTTGGACTAACAACGTGAGTTCCAAATTAACTAACCGTCAAAGTGTGTTCTTCCATCAAAACAATAATAAGGTGTTCTGGTCCAACTTTCTCCCATTCTCTTCTTTACTCACTCAGTTGTAAAAACCTCCATAAAATAATAACATATATCACTATGCTTACACAATCCAGATTTCATATCAGGTGCTGTGTGGAACCTATAACGCATTTACACTTCAATATTTACCTGGGCATAAATGCCACAGGTTTCCTACCAGTGGTCTTTGGTATCGTACTCTAATATTCAGCTTTGACTAGGTGTAATACACTGGAATGCCTCTCTGGCACTAGGTGATGACCTAGAACAGATAGAGAGCATTTCATCAGCATGTAATCCAAGCATTGAATTTAAAGTCAGAGCTTATTCCATGTCTTCCCCCGTGCTAGTTAAAAATGCATGCCACCGCAGTTATACTGCTTAGGTATATCTTCTCGGGTGTCCCACGTTAAGCATGGTGCTCTGTATCTAAAAAGCAGGTTATCAGACAGTGTAATTTCCTAACTTCGGTTTTCCATGACATATTAAGATCATTACATTAATGTGCGCCATGTGACATACAGTCAGAATCAGATAGTTTCATGTCCGTAGAGAGGTCAAAATCACAGGGGATAAGAAATACCAGCTTCTCACTTATGCAAGTGAGTATCCGCATGGAGTCCCACTTGAATGTAAAGATCCTTTATCTATTCCTGCGGTACGGGATTACAATTCCTTCCCTTTTACTACTATAATCGCCCAGGAGTCCATGCAGTTCGTCTCCTTACCTTCCAAGCAGTCTTTGATGTAATTCTATGGTGAGCAGCAACGGAAGGCGAGAAAGCTGAACCATTCCACAACGATTGAAGATGAGCATTATGTTGCCTTGGATATTGTGCGCACCCGTACTGGCGGCCGCGGCATCATAGGTCAGTCATCTTGCTTGGGGATCGTTATACAGTATAATCCACCTGTTCTCACATATGCGTGAGCCGGCAATGTATTATTCGAAATTGGGTCATCTCAAAATATGCACTCTGCGGGTGGCAACCTCATGACGTCACCTCTCCAAAGATAAATATGTGACTGGACTGGTGGAAAATATCAAAGTGTGTGTAAGGGTACTCAAAAGGTTTTTCTAACTAGTTATTTTACTAGTCACATTGATCACGTGGAAGGAGGGGGGCAGTCACTCAAAATGACTTTGTCCTCCTACCCCCTCCTCTTGTGTGATCACTATATGATAAGAAGTTGTGTGTGTGTTGATTTCGTGCTGTCTGAAAGGGACGGGCAGATATGCCCTCAGCATTCCCTTTTTCTTTAGCATTACTCACAACCTCCTCAAAGAGCTTCCAAAGCTCTAAAATACTCTGTCTCTTCTTTAATTGTGGAGAGTAGATGGGTATACATATGTGCAATTATGGTTATATCACGGGTGCCCTCAGCTGGCCATGCTGTGAAAAATGTTCCTTCTATTTCTACCACCCATTCTTCATTATACTTCCTAATTATTTGTCTATAAGTGGTTAGTTCCCTACACATGTATTCTAGGGGAGTGTTCATCTTTCACTTCTATGGCAAGTAGACAATACTACTGATCAGTTTACCTTTTGTGTCACAGAACAGAAATCCAAACAGTTTGCAAAGCAGTAATCAAGACAATTCACAGACCAGATTAGTGCCGTCCAAGATATCTCAAGGTGCTGCCCCCCTTTGCACACTCTTAACCTGCTTTGAAAATCACAAAACGTAGGCTTCAAAACCAACACCAGGGCACAAAATTGCAGCATCTTCTAAACCACACCCTTTCCTGAATTCAGTCTTCATCCCAATCTTGCCCTGCTCAAGATCTTATCAACATTTGCCTCTGATCATTTGTCACCATATATAGAATGTGTACAATGCAAATAAGGATAAAACCACAGTTCTATAATTTTCATCTCTTATTTGTCTCACGTCTCTTACATGTAGGTGGAGGGTACGATCCTCACACATGCAGGACTTCCCACTCTTATTTCTAAAGCAGCGCTGTCTGTCCCTCCATTTCTGATGGATATATACACTTCACTTACCAACTTACCAAGTTTGATTGGGACGTCACACCTCCTTGCTTCACTTTCTACTTTATAAGAAAAAAGACAACTTCTCCTAAACAAATTGCGTGACTCAAATCAGCATTCACTCTACTTCCGCATTTATACTCACTCACCCTGTAGTTCTCATATCAGGCGCACGGCTCACTTCGGTCATCCAAAAGCCCCCTGGACTGCTTCACTCCTCAACGGCTTCCACTCGACCTGTCTCGTTTAACACCGGCACCTGCTACCGTCCTCATGGAATTTGCACAGTTTTCTGTTCCCTCCAGACAGACCTCGTTTGTCCCCAATGTGCGGTGGAGGAGCCCACAGATTTTCTGGAACAATGGGATTCCCCATACTTGGGCCACCAAAATGTATGGAAATGTCCTTTTATGCCAACAGAAATTAATCCAAAGAGCCAAGAATGAGATGCAAGAGATATGTGAAAAACAAACATTTATTGTAACTGTCAGGGCAGGGAAATATCTAACAGACATTCAAAATCAGTCAGCCAAAATGTCATGTTATTACACAATTACAGAAAGGAAAAGACAACAGTTGATGCAATCTTCATCACTTTTCATTGCCTGCTGTGGTCAACAAGGTAGGTAATTCAGTACCTTTTGTAAATTCATTGGCCTAATCTAATCACATTGTAAGGTGATGTGCTTGATGGTTAGCTCATTTTTACAATGAAACCATCACTCTTCTCACACACTACGATTGGACAGAAGCATTAGACACATGTATCAGTCAGAACTACTTTTACCATTGTTTGCTCCAGGAGGAGTAGAGGTGAATGATTACAGAAATGTTGACCAAGCATCATTTTGAGACGTGACAGTGTAACACATAAAATATAACATTTAAATCTCTTCCTAAATTTTGTAAACGGTTGGCATCAGAATACTGTTCCCATCATTACAAACTATGTACTATCAGTTCATTTTGCAACTCTCTGGGTGGAAAAATTACTTGCATGCCCTTTCTGCTTCTCATGATTGCATTTGTCCAGACCCTGCCCTTGCGCATGGGGCCTAACTACTTGTAAACCCTGCTCTTTTACAATGGCACAACAGGTGTATGTATTTTCACAGTGTACATGGCCATACACATGTCTTTTTTTGCTATTACATTCAGGCAGTATGACTTAGGTGTCAGCTACTTTACTAGTCATTGGCTCATATGTAATTGTATCATATGGGCAATGGTGCTCATGCAAGATGTGGTTCTATAAGATGTCCTTTTCACTTTTACATTCATGTGGTATGCGTTAAGTGAAAATATCTGCATTTTACACCAATTCCTAATTAGGGCTACATAGCACAAAATGGTATTTTACCTGTTTCCTTGCGAAGGAGAGCCCTCTGCACAAGATGTTACCCTACTGTGGGCAGTGTTGCTCTGTGATTCGTCTATCTCTGCTGCTTCTTCATGACTTACTGCTCAACTTCTTCCAATGTGCGAACTTCATTAATTTAGGTTTGCCTGTTCTGTATAGGGGCATACAATGTTATAATCCTCTGTGACATGGCTATGGGATTTTGGCAATCCTGAAAGGTTCTGACCAATCAAGGTACAGTGTCTATTCTACAAACTCTGGGGTCTGGTATAATTTTCTGTTGCACTTTCATGATCTCACTATGGCATAATAAACCCAGGGAAAGCTTTTGCCCCCCCCCCACCCATTGTTTTGACCAATCCCTGTGCAGTAGTTGGCCTTTGGCTGTGTGAGTGTTGCAATTTGGAATATGTGCCTTTCAGCGAAGGCCTGACTTCTGTTTTTTGCTGTGGGGTGATGGGCGGTTGTCCATGCTTTAGGGAAAGCTAACTAACTCTTGAGCCTTACATGTTGTGCATTCAGCTAATGTTAAAGCAATGACAATCATTTTATTCATCAATATAAACACTTCTGCATTTCTTTCTCTAATTGATGTTAGCTGCAGGTGGGTCTGGCTAGAGATAAATGATTATGTTCATTTACAGAGGTGTGGTATGGCCTAGTTGAAGCATGGATACTAGTGCTTTGTTGTCCTATGCACAGTGCCTTTTACTAAATTGGGCTGTTTGCTTCTTTGCAGTGTGTTTTTTTTCTCACGGTGACATTTGCAGCTTATATTCTCATGCATATTCTCATATCCCCCTACAACATTACACCAAAAAGAGATCTATTTACATTAGTTTGATACAAAATTAAACCATTAACAACTTGGATTAAAACAAACTACAAGCAAAACTTAGAAACATGTGCAGTGCCAATGTTCTGGACGTTTTGTTCTGGTAACTGGTGTCACAGGACAAGAAAAAGAACCACCATATTTTAACAAAGAAGCACACAACCAATTACAAACAAATGCAATTGTTATATGAAACAAATCTAAGGGGTTATGAAATGGTACGATAGACTATGATGATAAAATAAACTTGAATTCAAAAAGGTTCCCAAACAAATATTCAACCAAATGTTCCTCCAATCCGGACAGTTCATGCGCCTACAAATAGTAATGAATCTCTATATACAAAGTGCACCAACAATTATTCAAATGTTTATGACCATTTCATTGCGAAAGCAATATATTAAAGGAAAAGACAAAAGCAGAATCAAAACTCTTAAAAAAATGGATTCATGTCAATTGCACATTAACACCAAACTTTGAAGCCATAATGTAGGCTGCATTTCAGGAGCAACCTATAAAATCACCTTCCATCACATAAAAGTGTTAGCAACACACCATTACACAATGCACACTCTTGTACATAAATTGTGCAGTGCTAAAAGTTACAGCTCTAGAATTACAAAAACTCAATGATAATCTAGTCACTGGGGCAGCACAAGACGTCCTGTGACAAATAAATGACATACAAAGCAAATATCTTGGCACTGAAGCCAAAATGAAAACAAAACTTCAGTGGCCAGCAAATCTTAACCAGCACCCTAATATCCAACGCTTTCAAAGAAATAATATCAAAGTTTCAGACACCTACAGAGGAAATTCTAGACAAAGTATCTCGGTTTTCATAGAACTTTCTATAAGCAAAGTATAAAAACAGCAGATATGCCCCACAACATTCAAGACAATGAGCAATCACAATGGTTCAAATTGGTCTTGTACCTAACAGCAGAAAACAGACACCTTATTATTATGCACGTATTGTAATAATAAGCTTGATAATAATCAAATATCATCTCAAGCTATTAATAATAATTTAAAAATATTCCCATTTCCGAATGCTCTTCACCAACTCAATATATATGAAAGTATTATAAGTGAAATCGTACCCTCATTCCAAGCAATCATATTTTTACACCCCAAAACTGCCAAATTGACTTCACCAGATTTACTTAAAGGTATTTGTGGCAAGATAGTATTTTTACCATTATACTGCAAATATAATATTGAAATTCTAGCAACACCCATCTTTAATTATACTGGTGAATGTTGTACCAACAAAAGATACAAACATTTGGCAACAACTAGTTTACTAAAACCAAGTAAAATAAGGCCTTGATTTTTTGCAACAATCAAAATGTATAAAGATACACCACAAACCAGTTATTTTGTACATATTGATCCTAGTAATGCAGACACCATAGTTCCCCACTTCACAATCCATCCACTAAATTCAATAGACACCATAGACGATGCATTGGACACATACCAAATGCTTATAGCCAAATGTTCTTCAATGAGTGTATGAGAAAAGAGTTTCAAAGCATGTTGTTTTCCACTATTCTTCCCTACAGCAAAAGGAGGAATGTTATGTTATGTTAAAATCATTTAAAGAGTGCACAAATGCCTGAAGGCACCCTGGCGCTAAAGTGTGAATGAAGCTGCCTAACAACCAGATTTAGAACACAAATGTTTTGAGCATATGCTGAAAGATTAGGCGGTCAGCTGTCATCCGCAGTGCTAGGAATAGCATTCCAATCCTTGGTGGCAGCCACCGAAAAGGCACGGCCACCAATACGGGTCAGTCTAAAATGGGGAACCTTAACCAGAAAAGCTGGGTGAGAGTGGAGACACCGCAGTGGAACGTAGTGGGGGAATTTTTCTTGAATGTATTCCGGCCCCTTGCCATTAAAAGCCTGATGCACCACACATAAGGATTTGAATAATATCATCTTTCCCACCGGAAGCCAATAAAGCTGCCTTAGCAGAGGGGTAATGTGGGCACCAGCTGGAGGCCGAAGAAATGTTCTAACAGCAGCATTCTGCAATAGCTGTAGCCAATGAATCACATAGTGAAGCTGGGAAAGATACAGTGAATGACAGTAGTCTAAACCACTCAGGACAAGTGCTGCTACAACCGGAGCCCAGACGTTTTCTGGCACGAAAGGGAGGACTTTCCTAAGTATGCGCAGTTTAAAATGTCTGCTCTTACATACTGCCACTACCCGGGTATCCATGGCCAGGGAGGAGGAAATACCAACCCTCAAGTTCTATAAAGAAGTCACAGGAACCGGGAGGGGACCAAGAGAAGCCAGCCAGCAGTTATTGGTCCAAACCACCAACACTTCTATCTTACTGCCATTTCATTTGAGCCAATTAGATGACATCCATTCTCCAACCTCCTGAAGACACATCCTAAACTGACTGGCCGTATCGACCTGATTAAGGTCATGGCAGACCAGAATTTGGGTGTCATCGGCGTAGGAATAGTAGTGGAAACCATGGGAGTGGATGAGAGCCAGAAGATGCCTAGTATACAAGTTAAACAAAATAGGGGAGAGGGCAGATCCCTGCGGGACACCACAAGATAATAAAACTTAGCTAGAAAGAAAGGGAGGGAATGAAACTGATTATGAGCGATCGGCCAGATAGAAGACTAACCATTCCAGACCTCTACCAGACAGCCCAGCAATAGACAGCTTGGATATCAGGGTAGGATGGTCGAAAGTGTTGAACGCAGCTGACAGATCTAAAAGGACAACTGCGCCGACACCCCCCTGGTCCTCCAAGTGATCCAGGTTGTTGAGCACCGAGTTGAATAGTGATTCAGTTCCCCTACCAGGCTGGAAACCCGACTGAAATGAATCAAAGTAAGAAGTGGATTCAAGAAAAGTGGAGAGCAGAGGTGAGACCAGGGCTTTCAGTAATTTCATAAGGAACAGGAGTAAAGAAATAGGGTGATAGTTAGCTAGCACCTCAGGATCTAGTGACAGTATAGGGAATCACAATGTCATGTTTAAGTGTGGATGGGATCACACCCTTCATAAAGGAGGCATTTACAGCTGCTGTAATCTGAGAGGTAATAGCCCTCAAATGTTTTCCTTCAACAGCACCAGAGGAATGGGGTCAGTAGGAGACACTGATTTCAGCCCTTGAATAGCGGCTAGAATGTCATATTCTAGGAAGGTGGGAAATGAGGACCCCGTTGCTTCTTCCCGAGAAGTCTCAGTCGATATTTTAGCGACTAGCGGGTGCACTTTATCACTATTAAAATTAGCACGAATAGCAGAGATCTTAGACACAAAAAAGGACAACAGGAAATCACAGAGAACTTGGGAAGGAGTTGTCTGCATGCTGGTCATCGCAGGGGAGGATAGGGACTGAACATGCTGGAAAAGGCCCTAGGTTGATTAAGGGCCCCTTCAACCGTAGGGCAAAATATGCCTTCTTGGCATCTACCACTGACTTGTGGTAGGCAGTGAATCGCTGGCAGAATACAGATTTAGTTTCTGCCGAATAATCAGCCTGCAAGTTTCTCTCAGCCTGTCTGCACAGAAGCCTTTCAGCTCTCCGCTGATCAGTATACCATGGCTCTGACGGACATGCGTTTTGCTTGCACATCCTAAGAGGAGCCAGTTGGTCAGCAGTAATGGAAAAAGCAGATTCCAGAGCAGGCAGGGAGCACAACATGGACTGGCCACAGTGGGTAGCCAGAGCGGACGTTATGGAAGAGTTTGAAACCCTATGCCAGCTACATTTCAAAATAGCTGGCTTAGGTTGCACAGGGATGGAGACATGCAGAGTAATCGAAAAAGGTACCAGATAGTGGTCAGACCAAATAATAAGGGATTCAGGGGACAAAGTAATGTATTGCTCCAGAGCAAAGACCAGGTCAAGAATATTTCCCCATGTGTGAGTAGGTTTAGTCACCCAATGGTGAAGACCAAAGTCAAGCAACAGGTCTAGGAATGTTTGCCCCTGACTCCTATGGACCTGGCTGTTAGTAAGATTAAAAGCTCCCATGATTACTAAGTTGGGGTGTTGAATTTGCAGTTCAAATGCTAGCACCGGAAAATCAGCACAAAACAAAGTGTCGACCCCAGGGGGCCGAAATATATTAACAACACTGAGAGAGTAAATATAGAGGATATCCAAAAGCGGGGAAGAAGACATTCCATTTACAGGGTATGGTTGGGAATCGAAAAGGTGAATTTGGTGTTATAAATGGTAGCCAGTTCACCACCCGGATGGGTAGCCTTCCGGTCGACATGTATCAATGTGTGATTGGGCGGGAGCGACTGGACAATGGCAGGGCCAGTTGACTCGTTCAACCACGTCTCAGTCAGGTATAAGAGATCCAATCCCAGAGTAGCTATCAGATCATAACACTCCATTGATAGAGCTACGAGAGAGCGGGAATTTAATAACACGCATTGGAGCTCCTTTCCCCTACTTTCAGTAATATTAGAGTAGATCATAAAGCTATTTAGCCACTTAGTAGTAGATGGGACCATACATATCAAGGAGCTGGGAGAGAAATAGGTAATAGGTATTTTCACCTACATCTCCAGATAATAGCTTCCTTCCCTGCACCGCCCAAGCATGGAAGGGCACAGACGGGCTTGCCTTAAGTGCGCCTTCAGCGAATCCTGCAGCACGTTTATCAGGCCGGAGGGAATCGGGAAGAATGTTTATTTCAGAAGTAAAAATAGGACTGATCCGCAATGCGGCGTTCCAAAATGTAAAATCAACCAAGTAAACACCAATTTAATTAAACACACACACACGCATTAGCAGGAATACATGAATAAAATAAGTGCAGCAATGTGGTAAAAGGCTAGCTCAGTACAACAGCAAGCCAAGGCTTTAAATGGCAGCCCGAGGGGGAAGCCTCACCTTAGCTCATGCGCGAGCGATCCCGCAGCACATTTATCAGGCCGGAGGGAATTGGGAAGTGAGGCAGAATACCGCCCACTTCAGAAGAGGAGGACACGATGAATGACCTGCACAAATCATGGCATCAGAGAATTATTGTCGCAGAATGTGTTCTGAAGAACCAATAAACCAGCAAAACATTTAACAAATTGTTCATACTTTGTTTGAAAGTAATCTAGTAACTACTACAGACTTGCACACACCCTAAAACCTGGTGAACTATTTCAAAAGACACAAGACACATTTGAACTGTTGGAATCATGCATTGCAAATATCTGTGATTATGCATGGAAAAACAGAATGCTGGCTCAGATTTTATGCATGCATTTGCTGCCTGCTAAGGAATCTAGATCTCAACATAAGTTTTTGTTATGCTCAGTTGGGCAGAATATGCTTATAGTAACTTACACTGCAAATAAAAATAAAGTAGAAATTAACATCAAGGCACAGGAGTACACTGTTCTCTAGATCCTATATATGTTTTGCAATTTTCCTACTCTGTTTCATTACTGTGTTAGCCTACATCTGCAACAAAAAATGTCCTATATAGAATTAGATCACTTATTTTGGATTAAAAAAGTACCATTCTAGAAAAACACCAAATATCATATGCTTTTGCAGATAGTAAATGCTCCCATGTTTGTCCATAGCAGTGATGAGACAGTTTTACAATGTATCGAAAAATACATTAACTTTAGCATTCCTACAAAAGAAATTGATAATGACCTACAAACTCAAAATATATTTTTCCTGTGACATAAACAAATGGAAATACCTTACCAAATGTAGTTTTGAATTTCCTAGACCCGATTGTACCAATGGCCAAGAAAATAGTTTAATGTCTGCTGTTAGACAAAGTGTGAAAGGCAAGTCTCCAAAAACTGATATAACAATGCATTAAATGAAGCATTCAAGTACATACATTATTACATTCATACCATTGCATCGCTGTGGAATACTAATAGATATTCAATACATTTCAGACAATGCAACTGAAGTTCCAAGATACCTCATCAGAAACAACCCTTTCAGAAAAATTGTAAAGCTTCAGTATCAAAATGCTCTCAAATAGAGAATGCAGATCATCTGAAGATGTAGGTCATTAATCAAGCAAAGACTGGGAAATCTGAAAATATTCTCTGTTAAACCTTGGTCCATTTTCATTTTGAAATAGAGTACTATAATCATAAGAAGACAATGGGCCTCATTATGAGGATAGAGGAAAACATGCCACTTTTTGCGGCATGGCTACCTCCATACCGGGACCGGGTCTGGGTTCCCTGAATAGGTATTTACCGGGCCATTCTGACCTTGGAGGGCCCTATATTTCCCCATTCAGGGAACCCGGACCCGGTACATCCCCATTCCCATTCGAGCCCCCATAGGGCTCAATGGGAATGGGGATGATGCTAATAATGGGCCCGTTAATGACGGGCCTGTTTTTAGCATCCTGGACATTAAAAACTTAGTCTAATTTGCCATGTAAAGTATCAACCATCTTCTCTGGGTAACCAAGAACCACTCGGAGAATCACGTCTTCAAAATGAAGCATAAATAGCAATGATCAAAGTATAACACACTGTGAGCCTCATTACGAGTTATGAGGCAGCCATGCCCTTAATGTTAATGATTAACATGGCTACCTCCAAACTCGGAATGAGGCCCATTGTCAATTCAGCTACCCATTTCCAGTGCCACCTTTAACCCCATGGGAGGAATATACTGGAAACCCAATAATCTAATAAAACTATACACTGGCACTGGCAACAGGCCACAAACACCATCAATGCCAGCCAAAAAATAGCATCACTAATGGTCCTGGACAGTGGCCAGAATGTTCGGGGAATGACCAAAAGCCAAGCAGCCCAACACACCCAGAAACCAAAGCATAACCTCCTTCCAATACCCCAAACAATCTTCCCACTATCAAGGCCAAAATGCAACTTTAAACCCTTAACAAAAATAGGGCCCACATTCACTTTTCCCTATCTGTAACACAGGGAGATTTTACCACTTCCCAAATATTGCACCCATGGACAGTCTTCACAATCACTGTGGCAGGCTTACAAACTTACCCACTGTCCAGTATCACACGGACATGGCCTTCTTGTAAGGTCCTGAGTGATTTTCTTTTTTTTAAAAAGACAAATAAAAATAAATTGAATTTATAAATACTGTTTCTGCTCACACAGAGTGCTCTTTCTAAATCAAACTGTCACCCCCACACATGAGTGCGTGTAAGGGCTGACAGGTATAGCCAGGCCAGATGACGGAAGGTGTATGTGAAAGGTGTGTGTGTGTGTTTGTGTGTGTGTAAGTATGTGTGTGTGTTGTGCGTGTGTGTTGAGGGAGGATGTTTGTAGCATGGCTGGGAAGGGGAGGGGGTGGGATATGTAAGTGAAAGGGTGTTTGTGTCGGGATCGAGGAAGTGTATGGCATGGAAGGGTGGGGGAAGGTGAGCAAGTAGATTTGTGTGTGAGTTTCTATTGGTGTGTGTGTGTCTGTTTGATAGGTGGTAATGTATTTGGTGGGGAGATGGTGGGGGAGTAAAGAGGGCTCCTGGAGTACAACCCTCTGTTTTAAGGTGTTAGTGTGGGGATTATTTGAATGGGAAATTTGGGGGGGTGAAACCTCCCCAAAATAATGATAAATTCAGAACATTGAAAACTGCACCAAAACAGCTGAAAATATTTCGGTCTTTTTGGCGTGCACCCTTCAATGTTTGGAAATATCACATAGAACCTTTTGAAAACTACACTAAACATGTCACAGTATACAATCCTTGAGAAACAGGTTAGTCACACTGCCAAATGTAACCACATGTATGGACTATGGTGCACACCCCACTAATTACTGCAGAGTACTGTGACAAATCCAGCGAAGTTGACACCAATTATCTGAGGAGAATCTCCCCTTGTGTGGTCAGGAAAGGGTAACAGCTACCTGATACCAACCTTGGGGGTGACTGTCTGTGGGAGAACCACATGAAGGAGGACAACTCTCTGGGAGGTGGGGTCAATTCATTGGACCAAAACAGAGCTGTATTTGTTTTTCTGAGTAACACCCACTTGCCTTTTCCCCTTTCATATATAGCAAATTGTAATGTGGGTAAAGAGTCTCCAACTGTAACCGATCTCCAACCTTGCTGACGTACCCCTCTACCTAATAATACTGAGATGAGGAAGAGGATTAGAGTAATGAAGATCACTAGAAATGGGAAACCAATGCTGCGTTCTAGTGGTTGGAGCAGAGTAACAGGTGCGGGAACATTCAAATACGGCTCACCTGAACAGATCAGGACCCTTGCCTCTCCCGATGCTGGTTGGGACAACGGAGGTAAGCAAGCTGCAGACCAGAGTGGAGAAGCTGTTGAGAGCATTTCTCCAAAGAAGTCAGGCAGAGGAAGGTTTACCATGCTGGTACCACATGTCATAGGAGGATCCAGAGATAAGGGGACATGCTCTCAGCAGCGAACAGGCTGCAGTGAGAACTGTGATATTCATGGGATGCCAAAGCCACCGACATAGATTGGTAAGCCCAGAGAAGAAGACTAGGCCACCGGGGTGCATCCGGGCAAATGCTGAATAACATTTACACATCACGGGAGATCAAACAAGGCAGCTGGGACATTAAGAACTGCTGAGAAAAAGTTGGGAACCAAGTGCATGAAAATTATAATTAACTGGATGCAAAAGGTAGCGATTAATGACGAGAAGTGTAAATCTAGGATTTTCACCCAAATACCGAATAACCGGGAAAAGCCCTGGCAGCAGAGAAGACCAGGCATTGTAGAAAAAGGGGAAAATTCCCCCAAATTTGCATTAATGCACTTAGTGTAAAAAGCCATGCCAGGAGAGTAACCCATGCATTTGAGGAAAAGGGGAAATGTCCCCCACATGTGGACTGAAGGTGAACATCTCAAAGGGAAGAGCCATAACCCTTTAGAGTGTGAACATTGCCTTGTGTGAAATTGAGAAATTCTCAGTGGGAAGAATCATAACCCTTTGAAGTGTGAACTTTGTTGAACTGAAAATAGAAAATCCTGGCAGGAGAGTTTACCACGTATTGGAGGAAAAGGGGAAAATTACCCTGCATGTGAACTGTTGATCTGAATGTGAAGGTCTAAAAGGGAAGAACCATACCCCTTTGGAGTGTGAACAATGCTTTTACTTGTGGAATTGAGAAACATTGGGGTTCATTACGAGATGGGCGATTTAGGTTTAACAACGCCGATAACGCTGCCGGTGCTGGTAAACCCATTCTGCCCTATTACGAGGTTTCCTTGCGGGTCAGACCAGACGTCCTTTGCGGGTCCCACAACGGGCCCGTTATCAGCTCCCTCCCCATTCCCATTGAGCCCTATGGGGCTGTAATGGGAATGGGGATGGTTTTTTTAATGAGGAACTTCTGGGTCCTACAAGGTTCGAATGACCCGGTAATTCCTCATTCACATCTTCACATTGTATTGAGTTTAGTGTGTGAGGGTCAGCTAAGGACTTTGGATACAGGTCAAAGAATTCTTTGAATTTGGACATTCAGACACAGATATTCCTTAGTTTTGTTGAGGCAGAGAAACCCTTCCTAGAGGTAGGAATAGGTAGGATTTCCCCAAACCCCTTTTATACTTTAGTAATACAAGTATTTATCCAACACCAAAAATGCCACTGTTTCCAAGGCTTATTCTTGATCCCTTACAGTACGCATTCACCATTGCAATAGGCATGGTCAACAGACTAAAGTGCAAATGAAATAATCATCTGAAAGTACTCATTATACACAATTGTGCATTGTTCCTCAAAATAGAATAGGCTCAATATCAAGCTCAATCCGATATATCATCATTTCACCAGAGCCAATTTAGAACACACTTCCAATACCATAACCTAAAAGATCTGGCTACTGGACATGTCCAAAAGGCAACTTTAAAACTCCTTCTCAAATCTAGGTCCCACACAAACAATATAAATCATCGCTCACAGCCACATCAACATTTACAATCAATATAATTCATCCCTCAGGGCCATGTCCATGAGCTGTATTGTTTGGGGCATGGCCTTCACACCAAACCTCACACAAAAAATAAATTAGTTGGGTCTATATTTTTTTCACAAAGTATCATGCAGATTCATGCAACATCACCAAGGTTATAAACCACCCAAAAACTGTTCTTCCTATTTGAAAGCCAACTTAACCAGAACTACAATGTTACTATCATTGAGGGAATGTCCTCTAACAACCACACATGCCGCAGTAACACACAGAAGCTGTCTGTGGACGTTCACCTCCAGTTCGGAACCCCTGAGTGTTGTGGGTTTTCAAACTCACCAAAAGGTTTACATGTTTACTTCTATAGCACTATTTTATACATAGCATTAACAAGCCAAAACCTAGAGATCACAGGGATGCAGGGAAGCACATACCTGTTAATCCTACATGCTATAGTCCTCCTCTGCCATTCACTTTTCCACCCATTGGGGTTTCATGGCTCAGTCTCTTCAGGGGTACCCAGAACTCCTCCATAACAAATCCATGGATGTAGGACATTTTAAAAGGAACTTACAGAAAATAATTATGCTGAGTAATGTCTGCATTTTGAAAGAAATTCAGGATCTGAAACAGAAGATGGATTTCAGTCCAGTTCCTCAGCCAGCCTGTTGTCTAGGTCACTATTCTTATATGTTCCTAATCCCCAATGTTTCAGGTAGTTACGGTCTAGTCCCTGGCATCTATTGTGTCATTCTGCTAACTGCATTCAGTGATTGGTTGGCCTCACTGGACTTCAGTGATGCCTATATCCATGTACCGATTCATCCAGAGCATCACAAGTACCTGAGGTACGCCATGCAAATGCCATCACATTCAGTGAAGCACTACACACTCCAAGGCACTGAAAAGCACTATATATTTTACTACAGATGCCAGATCATTGTAATGTGGATACCTACATATGTACATCAAAATTGAGGCCTTGATTAATTAAATCTTATATTGGATTTGCACTACACTTGGTTGCTTATTTGTATCCCTGGAGACCATAATAAATTGCACAAGGAAGTATTACAATGGGGAGAGTGTTAATTACTTTAGCCAGTAGAACTTTGGGATCAGAGCACAACTAATGGCATCTTGGCCTTCAATATGAAAATCTCTCCATTATCCAACAGCACAGTATTAATCGGTCCTCATTTTGACTATAACATTAATTTTACTGCTGAAACTGGGCCCCATAACACTGTGTTATCTGGGGTCAATGCACTACCACTGGGGAACCGGTTGATGGGGAATTCCTGAAGGTACCATGGGACGACTGTAAATGCGGTCCCCGATGGAGGGAGGATATATTGATTTCATTTCTATTGTCTTTTGTCATGCATTGTTTTGTTTGCGAAGTATGTACCTTCATGGCCTCATGACCGAATAAAGTTACTGACGGATTATATCTCTTGCACATAGACTATTATATATTCACTGTGTCATATTATGCTACTTAGCGGAGAGATAAAAAAAATGCATGTCCCCACTTACCGAATTTTCTAAATTTTCAACATTATATATGTTATCTTTTCTTTCATGATTATTTTAAGTTTTAGATGATACTTTGATAAATGTTGTCTTTTACTGTTGATTCCCCTTAGCACTATCAGTTGCGGCTGCATTGTTATGTGATGACATCATTCGGCCATGTTATGTTGATCCTTGAGGCCACCATTCATGTGGCGATAGGTGTGTTTGCTTGGCTGGGAAATTTCTTCTCATAAGTTATTTGTTTATTTTATTTCTCTGCTTTTATATACATATTTTTGCTTTAAATGTGATACTCTTCTTGATATTGGGTAGGATTATATTTTATTTATTCACATTTTCAGACAAGAACTCTTTGGATTTTGAATATCATCTGGACATCTTTAAATTGATGAAAGTCATTTTGAGTAACTTTTTTTTCCTCTGTATTATGAATATTTTTCATGAGACCACATCATTTTACTTGAACTTTTTTTACCTCTTTCTGGTTACTTTTTATCTTGATATTCTTTGCTCCAGATCTCTCTTACCATTGACTTACGGATTGCCACTTTTCTTTAAGTTGCTATACTCTGATTTCCAGGTATATGTATCCTTTGATTGAATTAATGATTAATGTAAAGTTACTGAGGTGATTAACTTCTATGATTGTCATATGGGATGCATTATAAGACATTTTAGGATGTTATTGATGAACATCACTTCTATAGTTCATGAAAGAGCTCAAGACTTTCCTCTTCAAGGAGCGGCTCCTCCTTAACACCAGGGTCACCACCCTACCTGAGATTCGGTGATCTGCTCCCCACGGTCTTCCCCCATGCTGCCAAATGCACACCCTCCCCTTGTAGCTCTCCGCTCCTTTTATCTCTGCTTCCCTCACTGTGTTCTTCCCCCTATAATTGTAAAGTGCTCTGTTTCTTCCCAAAGCTAGGTCCACACCCAAATACCCTACTATTGATGATAACAATAATAATAATAGTTAGTATTATTATTATTATTATTATTATTATTATTATTACATCCTATAATTGTATTGCTTTATTTTGCCATTGTAAATGTATCTGTGAATTCAATTGGCATTCAAATCATATTCCCACCGATTGTTATTTGTACTATTAGAAAAATGTATTATGTTCCCCTGATGAAGGGACGTTTTTCCAAAACACATTGAGCACTGATTTAAATACATTTGATGATTACCCTGAAATCTTTTCAACTCATAAATTACTCTTTGATTTACTGCAGTTTATTGAAGATCTATCAGAGTATAGCATCAAATCATCTATAATCTACAAGAATCAGACATTATCATCTTCATGTTTTTGCATAATTCTGCTATATCTTGACCCAGGGTCCAAACCCTAACTCTTCTCTGGGATTCCCCAACCCCCGTTTCTCTACGCCCTTAAGTGCTCCCTGTTGAGCCTCTTCAGCCAGCCTGCAGTCCTGCATCTGATTCTAGAAACTGCCTTATTGACCACCGTCATTTTGGCCCAAAGGATTTGTGAATTAGAGCCCTGCTGCATTCTACCCCTTACCTTACCATACCTCCAGAAGAAGTCACCTTAAAACATGACCCCTCATTCTGTCCTAAGGCGATTTTTTACTTTTCACTTCGTGCATGAAATTGCAGTTTCCCCTCCTATCCTGGCAATGAGTCCTCACATTTTTCTGCCTGACTTTCCACCATCAATCTCGGCAGAAGCCTTAATACCGCTCAGCATACAACCTTGAGCAGTCTGGTCCTTGAGAGAGTTTGTCTAACATAACTGGGTCTTTCTTCTATTCTACATGTGCCAGTTCAGACACCAAAAAGCTCCCTGCTCTTTGTGTCTATGATAGGAACTGGCGTACCTTTGCAGCCTTATGTGACAGGAACAATCTTCTTCCTCTTTACTGTGGGTGTCCCTACAATGCATTGTTTCTTCAGAATTAACACTGCTCATCTATTGGCAATGGGCTGTCTTGACTTTGAGAGGGATTGTATAAAACATTAGGGTCTTTTCTTCTCCTCCACCCATTCCAGTTCCTCCAATACGCCCTCCACATTACTGTCTATGATAGACACTGGATATGTCAATCGCTCTTATTTTGGAATCTGCATTTAGTTCCGAATGGGAAGAGGGGACATGTGAAAAGGCTCAGCTTACTTACCATTAATATATGTTACATCGGTTCCAGACCGCCCTGCTCTTCCTTCTTGGATACAGGCTTCCCCTGTCCTTGGGTATTACTGAGGATATTAGGATCATAGGAAGCCATCTTACACCTTCTTTGTGGAGGTAGAGGTTGATAAACAAGCAGTCATTTCTTTTCTGAGGTTTAGTGAAATGGCTTTGTTAGGAAGATGAAATGCTTTTATTTAGTTAGATATGACTGTGATGAGTAACAGTGAGACTATGGGCCTCATTACGAGTTTGGAGGTAGCCATGCCCTTAAAAATGTTCCCTGAATGGGGAAATACCGGGCCATTCCGACCTTGGAGGGCCCGGTATTTCCCCATTCAGGGAACCCGGAACCGGTCCATCCCCTTTCCCATTTGAGCCCTGATAGGGCTCAAATGGGAATGGGGAGCATGCTAACAATGGGCCCATTGCTGGGTCGCTCTCGGGATCTGCTAAGGAAGTCTGATAAAACCAAGCGTCCTGAGCGGGTCCCACGACTGGACCTTGTAATGGGGCGGTAAGGGGTTAACCGCTCTGGCACCTTTACCGGCGCTGTATAATCTTACCGCCCTCCTCGTAATAAGGCCCATATATGTGTAATGGGATCACCATCCGACTATTTCACACTGTGACTCCTCAGTGTGATACACTCGGACCTCTTGCTGATTGCCGCATTGAGACATGTTTACCAAACACCATCAAAGTCACGGTGGGTTTAAAAATGTATGAGCAAAAACATTCTGCCTGAATTGAGAGTATAATAGGCAATTTCACCTAACAAGCATCCAATAGTCATCCCAGGAAGTGTATCTGCATTTCTGAAACCCTGTGCAATGCATAATGGGTATACAAATTAGCCAAAAAGCATACATGTGTGCTCGATGTGAGAAAAATGCCTTTCTCATATTATAATCTAACGAAGTTCAGAGAGGAAATAGAAATTTGAATTCTTGACAACTTCGGTCTGGGAGGCTTAAACTTTCTTGCAATTAGTTTCCCTGGAGGTGGGAAAAGCTTGTCAGCCTTATATTGTTCTCATTAAAAAAGTGTCATGAATGCACATTAATATATGTCATGAACGCTCCTATCGGGTTTCCTGTGCGGGATGCAAGCGGTGTGGAATACCTATTTCTCTATTCCTAGTGGAAGAACACTTCTGATTTAACGTACTGCACGCAATTAAATAGCCGTATTGCGCATTGTTGGCGATCTGTAGCTGCACGGCTTTTGAAAGCACACCTTGGAAGCACACTACTATGACCCGACATGTTGAGGATGTAACGTTGAATTTATATCGTCCGTCTGTATAAATGTGCTAATTTTATAACACAATGATACAATCAATACTATTGGCTTCATTTTGGAATTGTTAATGGACTTAAATAATTTAACATGTACTTCATTAACTTGTTTTGAGCATCGACAACATTACAAAGAACGGTATGAAAGAAAGGGGTTAAAACATGTTCTGCTACTCCTATCAAAACTGGCTGGGCGAGTCAAGTGAATGTTAACAATTCAGATGGAATTCTTTATTAAGACTTCGAGATGTTTTAAAAAAAATGTATGTGTAAAGTCGTAAATGTAATGCAGCGTATAGGGCAGGATATAATCTTGCAGCTGGACTACTTGTTAGCAGAGCTGATAAAGATTATAGCATTGATGATTATAATAATTTAGTGATCTCACACTCGCTGAATCGCTGCAGCGGAAGTAGACATTACAACGTGGAAGTAAGTATAGTCGCATGCATCAAATGATGTTAATGGAAGGATAGGCTGCATTGCTCTTTTTTATGGTAACTCGATTTGTGAGTTACTGGTTTTATGCTTCAGAAGACAGACTTTAATGTTTCTTAAATTGTTTGACATTTAGTTATGACTGATTTTAAAACCGCAGTTTGCATTCATTGTATAATGTCATATTTATTTCAATATACATAAAATTATATTGAATGTTAAGGTCATTTTGATATGCTAGAATGTGCAAATTCGAAACAATGAAGGTCATCGTAAAACAGATAAGTTCTTATATCATTTGGTTGACAGGAACAAGTAATACAAGATTATTGTTATAAAACCCACGAATATGGGTGTTGGATTGTTGACCACTATGTAAAGAAAAAACATGTTTCGACAAATGGAGCATTTTTTAGGATGGCAATGGACATCCGACCTTTTAAAAAAGCGAGATGAAAACAAATCAAATTTCCATTGTATTTATAAAGTAGGGAGAAATCAGAAAACACAATAAAAACAAGTTGAAAGACTAGAGCTAAAAAGTAGGCTAAAATGAATAACTTGAAAAAATGTGTCTTTGGAGAATGTAAAGTTACCTTTTTCAGTACGCTGATTAACTCTTAGAGGAAAGACTTTGATGCAAAGACCCATTCTATACCTACAGCGCAGTACTGTATCTTTCATCACTCTTTTTTTCTGAATTTGGAGGAAGTGGTCCCATGTCTGATGATGAGAAAAAACATAGGTGAGAAGCTTTGAACGTCAAAAAATGCAGTGATTCTTGAATTTCCTTTTTTAGATACAAATGTTTGTTTGATGAGATTAGGGTATCCCTACATATTATCCCCACCAAAGATATCGCCGTACATATGGTCGCTTGTGATATGATAATATGATATGATATGATATGGCATTTGTAACGCGCCTATACACAGGTGTTTCAAGGCGCGACGAGGCAGAGAGGGGAGGAACAAGGGGAGATAGACAACAATCCTACTAGGCCAGGTGTCATTCAGATCGCGCAAGTGCAGGGGTGGGGGAGGGGGAAAAGTGCAAGGGGAAGGGGAGGGGGGAAGTGCAGTACAAGGTAAGTGGCGTAAAGTAATAAATAAATAGGGCCAGCTGGTGGCAAGTGCAAGGTAAGTGCAGAACAAGTGCTGGGAAAGGGGGGTGGCTGTAGGGATACAGAGACAGTCCCGCAGTGCAGAGGGGTTCCAGTGCATCAGTGCAAGTGGAGAGTGGCTGGGCCCAGGACCGAGGCCGTTAAGAGTGGTCCAGTTGCAGAATCAGTGCAGTTTCAGTGAAGGATATTAGCTGTTCAGCAGGGGAGAGGGAGAGAGAAAGCAGAAGCAAAGAGGAAGGTTTTGAGGTGCTTCCGGAACCGGAGATGGTTCTCCTCAAGTTTCAGGGAGGCAGGAAGGCTGTTCCAGAGGGAGGCCCCTGCCGCGGAGAGAGATCTACCCCCAGCTCGTTGCTTCGAGAAGCGGCTGACCCTGAGGGAGTTGGAGGCGGATGAGCGAAGGGCTCGGGATGGAAGATATTTGGGAAGAGAGAGTTGAAGGTATTTAGGACCCAGGCCCCAGAAGGCCTTGTGGACAATGCAGAGGGTTTTGAACTTTATCCTCGCAGCCACTGGGAGCCAGTGTAGAGATTTCAGTCCTGGAGAGATACGGTCCCTGGGCTTGAGGCCAAGGACAAGTCTCGCAGTTCTGTTCTGGATGAGTTGCAGAGGGCGGAGAGTGGAGGCAGGCAGATTAAGATAGAGGCTGTTACAGTAATCCAGCTTCGAGAGAACCAGGGCTCGGGAGACAGTGAGCTTCTGGGGGAAGGAGAGGAAGGGAAGAATACCTCTGAGGAGGTGCAGCTGGTAGTGTGACTTCTTAGCGACGTCAGAAATATGAGGAGAGAAGGAGAGTGTGGAGTCGAAGATGACCCCAAGGTTTTTTGTCTTGCAGGTAGGAGCAGGGAGGGGGCCAAGGGAGGCAGGCCAGAGAGCTGCAGGGAAGGAGGGAGTGGGTGTACCGATGAGTAGAATCTCAGTCTTACTGGCATTAAGGCAGAGGTCATTGGCGGCACACCATTCCTGGATAGCAGACAGACAGTCAGAGATGAGGGAAGGAGAGGGGGAGGCTGAGGGTAGCCTGAAAATGAGCTGGGTATCGTCCGCATAGCACTGGAAATTAGGACAGAGAGCGGCGATGCGGTGGGCAAGGAGTGCCAGATACTGGTTGAACAGCCAGGGAGAGAGATTAGATCCCTGGGGGACACCACAGGTGGAGAAAAAGATGTCAGAGAGGAAGGACCCCAGTTGGACCTGGGAGGGTCGATTTGAAAGGAAAGAGGTCAGCCACGCCAGAGCCTGACCAGTGATACCCAGGTTTTCACGGAGACGGTTGAGCAGGATGGCATGGTTGACAGTGTCAAAGGCAGAGGAGAGATCGAGCAGAATGAGAACACACGGAGTGTTGGAATCGAGGTTCAAGAGCAGGTCTTCACGGATGTTCAGGAGAGTAGTTTCCGTGCTTCTGGCAGCTCTGAAGCCAGATTGATGGTCATGAAGACTACCAACAGATTCAGCATGGAGGTTAAGCTGGGAGATGGCCAGTTTCTCCAGGAGCTTGCCCAGGAAGGGAGTGATGGAGATAGGGCGATAGTTAGCCGGGCAGGAGGGGTCGGAAGAGGGTTTCTTGAGAAGAGGGTGCACAAGGGAGTGCTTGAGGGGGGAAGGGAAGACTCCAGAGGTGAAGGAGTAGTTGCAAAAGTCAGCCAGGGCAGGAGCCAGGGAGTCGATGTAGTCCTTGATAGTTTTGGAGGAACAGGGGTGAACCTGTTTAGACGAGACTTTCATAGATCGGACTTGTCTGGAAACCTCGTCAGCAGAGAAAAGTGGAAAGGCAGAGAAAGAGGGAGGAGGGGTGACTGCAGAAGGGCCAGAGGAAGAGCCGGGAAGGGAGGGAGGGAGGTGAAAGGAGGAGAGCGAGGACAGGATGTCCTGAGTTTTAGAGATGAAGTGAGAGGCCAGTGCAGTGCAGAGGGCCTGGGAGGGGACAGGAGAGGTAGAGACTGCAACAGGGTTGGCCAGCTCCTTGCAGATTTTAAAGAGTTCAGCGGAGTTGTTAGATGCCGCAGAGATGCGGGCTTGGATAAGGGCTCTCTTCTTGGTGAGAACGGAGAGCCGGTACTGCCTTTGGAGCAGGCGGCAGGCCAGTTTGTCAGAGGATGAACATGAAGCACGCCATTTCCTCTCTGCAACCCTGCACTTGCGTTTTAGGGTGACGAGATCCGAGTCATACCAGGAGTTACATTTGGCTTTGGGCTACAGGCGGATTCTCATGACGGGGGCAAGGATATCAAGAGTAACAGATATAGCAGAGTGGAGCATGGAGAGGGCTGTGTCAGGGTGGGAGTCAGCTGAAGGGGCTGGGGGGGCGAGAAGGTAGCAGCGAAAGCCTCCACTGACACACGCTTCATGGGTCGGATGACCGAGAAGGTGGGTGGCAGTGAAGAGGGTGGCTTTGCCTGTGGAGTAGGGAGGGTGAGGTGGGAGGATAGGAGAAAGTGATCACTCCAGGAGAGAGGAGTGGAGAGAGGGACGGAGAGGGGAAGGTCAGAAGAGATCAGAGCATCAAGAGTGTGCCCAGCAGAGTGAGTAGGCCCAGACGGGAGAATAGAGAGTGAGAGAGAGTCGCAGAGGTCACGAAAGAGACCAGTGGGGGGACTGGAGGCATCAAGGTGGATGTTGAAGTCGCCAAGTAAGAGGAGTTGAGTGGTTGAGGACAGGAGTGAGGAGGAGAGGTCAGCCCACTCAGAGAGGAAGGAGGAAATTTGACCAGGTGGCCAATAGATAGTAGCCACGGTAAGGGAATGGCTAGGAGAGAGAGAGAGTCGGCAGACAAGACATTTAAAAGAGGAGTAGGTCTGCGTAGGAGTGACAGTGGCAGGAATCCACTCAGGGAAGATAAGGGCAACACCACCCCCTGCACGGTTAGGCCTGGGCATGGAGAGGATCTTGTAACCGTCAGGTAGGAGTGTGTCAAAGCTGGTGGCAGAGCTGGCTGTGAACCATGTCTCAGTGAGACAGAGGACGTCGAGGTCCAGTTCCTCAAGAAGGTGACAGATATCAGAGGAGTGCTTGATGGCAGAGCGAGAATTTAGAGTGGCAATGTGGAGAAGGTTGCCATCCTTGAAGAACTTCCGGGGAGGGGTACAGATCAGAGGTACGCCCTGCGGAGGTGTTGAAGAAGGAGGTGAAGAAGGAGCACGAGAGGGGGCAGGGAGGGAGGGTAGATGCAAGGTAGCCAAGGATAGAGGAGGGGGGACAGCAGGAGAGGAGAGGAAGTTGATGAGGTGTGGGAAGCATCTATCATAGGTGATATTTTTGGGGGGGATAATTTGTGGGGATTGCGGAGGTGTCCCCCGCACATTTAAAATTAATCTGGGGATCCGAGATTAGTTTATTGTCCTAAGGTGTCTGATATTACATGCTCACCACAGCCCCACAGGATGGTCAGTGTACACGGATGAAATGTAGGCAGGTAGTACGTAATGGCCTAAACAGCTGCCATGCTTTCTGGCATGCCCAGGCATGTCTGGAAACTAGTCTGCGTCCTCGGTGTGTGGTAGGTAGGGGGGAGGTGGTAGGGGGTTGGGGATCGAGTATGTTGTTAAATGCATTTTGTTTAATAATCTCTAAGATTTGAATAATAACATTCGTTTTTTAATAGATGTAATAATGATTATTTTTTAAATGCATGTATGTGTTTATTAAAATACATATACAACATACGTTACATAATGAAAAGATAGTAGTTTAAACTTGAAGTGACCATCAATGTTCACTATTCTTTATTGGACAGAGAGCTACTTTTTCATGGGTAAATATAAATGATAGGGAGGCAATAGTTGCCCTACAGATAAGGTAAGTCGGACTCCCATGGGAACCCATCTACATTCTATCGTTAATATCTTTTGATTCAAGACATGGTTATAGATGAAATTTTGAAAGTGATTAAAGCTTTGTTAAAAAATAAAAAGTTATTAAGGGTCAAATGGTTGATATTTGGAAGTTATAGCAGGTCCAGGGACTGAGTTTGCAAGATGAAGCTTTCTGTAGCCTTTGTTACAGCTGCAAATAGCTGACATCTGAAAGCAAACTGCGTCACATAAACAGAATGTGTTGTGGGGGAAAGGGAGAGGGTAGGGGCAGTGAGGAGGCCCTCGGGCAGTGGCAGAGCTGGCACAGATGAGGGTGCCACTTGGGGAGGGCTTCAGGCCCAGGTAAGATTTGTTTTTACGGCCATTTTTCCATTATTCACAGCTGTATCCGAAGATATGATAGGACTACAGATACCGGCAGGTATGATTAGTTGCATGCCCGTAGATATGTATTTGGATCAGTGTTTTATTTCTTTTTGAAACTTATTTCCAAAGTCCATGGTCAGTGACACAGTAGGTATTTGGGAGTGTTTTTTTATTTTGGCTGTGCAAAGGAGCAACCATACAGTTTTCGATGCCCCATACAATGTATTTTAGCATGTGTATTCTCACTTATGGTATTATATTTTGTAGCTGTGAACTGTTTGCCTAGCCAATTTAATGCATGCAGTATTCTCTGCTTTCTTTATCTTCAGCTCATTTACAAAGGTTCATGAGTAGTGTTGTACTGAATTGATCTTTTAAGTTCTGTGGCAGTATAAAAACTGAAGTGAGTCCCCCTTTGACTAATAATCTGTAACCACAGTTCTAATAAAAGTAAATAAACCCTACCTGTGGGTATAATAAAACAATGTTTTTGATTATTATTTTATCGCATTTATGTAGTTATATGTGATAAGTAGTCCTTAAAATGACTATTTTGGGTACACTGAGTGTAGTATTTTAGTATATTTGGAGTACTATTTTGATGTTATGAAGGAACACTGCATATCCTTCATTGATTAGGTGTACTCCATAATGTCTAGGGAAATGTGCCAGATAGAACTGTATGTTGCTATTTGAAATCCATAATTCATGAATGATGAAACTACTGTATTAATTTGTCTCTGTTTATTCCCCATTGAGACAGAGGCTGTTTGCTGCCATCCAGGCCTGGATGATAGCGTATGTGTTTTGTAGGGTTTTGAGGTCATGCTGATAGTCATCAGATAGTGGGAGGAGAGTTTGTGTATCATCGTCATAATTGGTGAACGTTATGCCGAATTCTTCTAGATCATTGAATAGTGGTAGGGTGAATAGTTTATAGAGCATAGGGGAGGTGCATGAGCCTTGTGGTACACCACAACCAATGGGGGATGGTGTGGCTGATGCTTGGTCTGAGAAGACCCTCATAGCTTGGCCCTCTAGGAAGGAAGTTATCCAGGTGGTGGGCTCATGGGAGAAGTGTGCAGTGTCTCTGAGGTGTTTCCCTAGGATCTGGTGATCAACCAAGTTGAAAGTTACCGACAAGTCGAGGAGCAGGAGAAGCACCGATTTACCCTTGTCCATGTTTTGGAGTAGTTGTTTTTTAAGTTGATCAGGGCTGACTCAGTGCCATGCCGGGGACGAAAGCCAGAATGCCTCTTTCCCAGGATGTTGTGCAATTCCAGTTAGGACTGGATCTGCAAATATGCAGCCTTGTCAAGAATTTTAAACAAGAATGGCACAGTGGTGATGGGTCTATAGTTATGTGGGGAGTCATGTTCCAGTGTGGGCTTTTTTAGCAGTGGCCAGACCCATGCTTCCTTAAGGGAACAGGGTACCCTGCCAGGGGCGAATGATGCATTAATAAATGCTGAAATGAAGGGAGCTAGTGCTGCAGAACAGTCTTTGATTATTCTTGCTGGACAGATGTCCCTTTGCATAGTGATGGTTTTATGTGCTTCATGATAGTTATGACTTCAGGAATGGTTACATTTATGAAGGAAAAAGGCGGGGGCTTAGTGTCAGGAATGTTTGAGGGATCTGGTGTAGAGATGGTGTGTGATGGAGGGGCAGCCTTGGACAAGTTTTTGAAGTTAGCTTTAATTTTTTCTTGGAGTAAATTAATTCTGATAAACATAGCATGTTGGATGTCGTTACACTATTTCTCATCCTTTACAGTTTGATGTGTGGAAGGGGGAGGGGGGTCCAGTTAATTGAAAATGGCAAACAGTTCCTTGGATTGGGATTTGGCTTTATCAATTCTAATGTTGTAGGCAGTGGCTTTTTCTGTGGCGATGGTGTTTTATATTGCTTGGCAATAGAAAGGTAGGAGTCACGTGTGGCAGCAGAGGGGCAGGAGTGCTTTTAAGTCGAGAAGGTCTTGATTGTACCAGGAGTTGGCCTTTTTAATATTTTTTGCTCTTTTTTTTCTCTAGTGGGGCAATGGTGTCAACCACTTCTTTGAGAATGGTGTTGTAGAGATTGATAAATTCTGTGGGGTTGTTGGAGAGTGGCAGTGCTAGTGCTGATGCTTCCAAGACGGAGAATTCTTTCTTTGGTGAGCATTTTATTTGTACCTACCAGTGGCGGCTGGCATCGGAGGGGTTCTGTTGGGTTGCAACTTGTGAAGGAAAGTTAAAATGGATGAGGTGGTGGTCTGTCCATGGGCGTGGGGTGTGGGAGCTGATGTCAACACCACAATTATGGCCAGGTAACCAATCAAGTATGCATCCTTTGATGTGGGTAGGTGAGTCCACTTTTTGAATGAATTCTGATTCAAGGAGAGATTTAGCAAATGCTTTACTTTGTTTGTCTTTTTATCCTTAAAACCGGGGTTGAAATCTTCTAGGAGGATGGCTCTGTTGTTAGATTTAAGGTTATTGCCTATGAGGTGTAAACGATTAGCTTGGAAGTCCAGTAGGGGGCCTGAAGGACAATATACTAGGTGCATCGTTATGGTATCTTTTGGAGAGAAGAAGATTTGTACAGAGAGAGTGTCAAAATTATCTGAGTTGGCAGACTTGATTTGTCTAGCCTTGAGAGTTTCTTTGACTATAAGGGCGACCTTTGTGTGTAAGTCTATCCTGGCGGAGGAGTGTTATTGGTTTTTGTTCTATTAGTTTAGCTCTTTGTGATTGTTTGTAGTGAATATGTGTCATCCATTTAGTAGTTTTATTGGTATATAGTCCCCATGTTTTGGTATTCATTTTGGAAAGTATAAAAAAACACCATTTTCTGCAGTTGTATCCTTTTGATTCACTGTGCAAATGGCAGGAGTGTGGCTGATGTGAAAGTAAATGTTACAAAATATTTACATGTTTGTAGGTTTATTTGCAGTGTTGTGTGTGTTAGTTTTATTATTTACTCTTATCAGATGGTGTTTATTATCATTTTTTCTATCTGATCTGATTGTGTGGGAAGTATTTTTTAATGCCTTTTTTAACTTTCACTAACATGGACTTACTAAATTTGATTTCTCAATCAATGCCATGTATATGGAGGCATTTCATTTTTTTGTATGTATGTTAGTAAGGTTGAAGGTTTATTTGATTGTATTTGTTGTAATTTGAATGCAGTTTAAGCTATGCAGTACTCTTAGCTGGTTTTACTTTTCTGCGAAGTATTAGAATTGATGGTGTAAGTTCATGTTAGTCACTTTTTTAGTTTTATATTGTGTTTTAGCTGTATCCTTCTCAACATCCCAGTCGATTTGCACCAGATGTTGGACAGTTAACCTCTGGGAAAGTTCAAACTATATTCAAAACATAGTGGTACTGCTGGAGATGGGACCAGCACATTTGTAGACCGTTTATGAAAAGCCTTAATTTTGAACTTCTGTAGCATTTCTGATGATTCTTGAAATGGAGTGTTGGAGGTGTTTCAAATATCTGGTTGTTTGTGGCAGCACTTTTAATGTGTGGAGTTTGATTCTGCACAAATACTGCTCACACCTAGTTTTTTAATTTTATTTTAATCCAAGTTGTATTTTCTTTCCCAATGACTCAATGATTAGTATGTGGAAAAAGAACAACAGTGTTTTATGCACAAATGTTGTATCTTATATAGTGCATGTGATGCACTGTGTAAAAGATATGGGGGACGATTCATGGAACAATGTAAGCCGGAATTGTGGCACTAGGTGGCGCAAGAGTGAAAAGGCAAGTGCAAGGGCACGCGTGCGATTCATGGAAGGCCCTGCGCGTTTTTTCCCTGGAATGTATGCAAAATCCGCGGGTGGCACACACGGGCGCAAACGTCATTGCAACATCCAGAACACTGTGCGCGACGCGCACAGGGAAATCGCACACACCAAAAAGGGGGGCGGAAGAAGGGGCGGAACACACGGAATGGGGAACAACACATGAAAATAAGGGCGTAACTGGGGAAGTACTGCTGTGAAATGCACGGAATGCCCAAACGCACGCGAAATACACGTATTCATGGAATCGAATAGGGGAAACACGCGCACACCAAAACACACGCACAGCCTTAAACACATTTGCCACCCGAAGGCAGGCTGAAGCGTCCCCGTGCAGTATAAAATGGCACACAAACAACAAAGTACGTATATACAGCTACAATGAATGTCCCATTCTGTGACCCCCTATGAGAAATGACGTGACACGCAATGCTCAGTCATCCCAAAAAAGCAAGAAAAAGAGATACGCGACCCCTGTATCCCACATGCGTGTAAAGAAACACATGCAGTACGCTGTGGCTGCCAGGAACACAAAAAATGTGTACGTGATCAACACGCAGGCTAGTATGCCTGAAAAAAAGGGGTACGTGACTAACAGGGACACCCGCAGTAGGAAAAATAGTGAGTGCGACTCACTGTCTGCTTTGCGTGTAGAAGAAGAAGTAGCCAACACCCACGCCAAAAGAAGTACGCACTGTAGCTGCTATGCAGTAATCGCGTGTGAACCCCAACATCTGGAAAACACATGCACCGCTTTCCACAAAAAGCACGTAGAGAGCGATGGAAACCCACGTGGGACCCTCAACCCGTGATGAGGGAAACACCTACATGCACGTTACGTCACCTACACGCCTACGCGCTAAGGGCCTTTCCTCGGAATTCATGCAAATGTGCTGTTTTTCACGAGCCAAATCACTCTGTATCAAGCTGGCCACGCAACAACACAGGGAAGACCACGCTCCTGCCCAGCAGGCCAAACTACTGCCCCCCAGATCCCCGAGCAGCCTCCCACGAGCCATCTTCTGCTGCCTGCCTGCCTGCTGCCACCGTGCCCTGCCATTTGGTGCCTGCACATCTGCCATCTGCAGGGGTCCAGTTGATGTGATCATCCCTGCTGGAACAGAAGACTCCCGACTGGTGTTCCATCACTCCACAGCCCAGCCCCAGGACACAGTTGCCCACCCACACCAACCTCGGGGGTTGCCATATCCGACACAACACCTTCTGGCACCAGTGGCAACCCCCCAGCAGAGAGGCAGAGGGTAACAGCTGCAGGGAAAGGGAAGTTTGTATCCTGGTGGAGCAAGTTCTGGGGCATTATGATGCCCTCTTCAAACCATTGCGCGCCAACAAGGAAAGACGTTAGAGGATCTCGAAGGACATAGTGGGTGCCATCAACGCAGAAGGGGTGGCACCCCACAACATCAAATGCGTCCAGAAGCGCTGGGAGGACTACAAGTCCAGGACCCTCAAGAAGGCCCGGCACCTCTTGGAAGCAGCGGATGCAGTGGGGCACCGGGTCCAGCTTACCACCCAGCCAATGAAGGTCCTGGATCACATTTGCCCAGTGCTTCACCACTAGAATCCTCAAGATGCAGGCCCGTCTGGAGTCGAGTGGTAAGTGGCCATGCATTCACGTTTAAAAAAGGGCATTTTGCAGTGGGCTGGTAGTTAGCTACTTGGCTGCATGTGTGACATAGGTCATGTTTGAATGTGTGTGTGCAGGGACATGATGGTGCTGCATGTGAGTCCAGTCAGGCATGACCCACATGGATGGTGTACGTGTTACAATGCATAATGTAGAGCACCATGCGGAACGCACACATGTATGCATGCCTGTGTCTGTACTTTGAAATGTTTGGGGTGTGAGAGATGGGTGCTGCTGTCATGGACATGCATGATGTACATATCTGTGTGTCTGAGTAGTGTGTGCACGATGGATGCATGACACATGTCCATGACGATGTGTTGATTCACTGATATAGTCTAGTCATCCTTGTATCCACTGTGTCTGGGGGTATACAGGGCCAGATGCATGACCCTCCGGTGATGTGTGTGCATGTGACCAGCATGTCCCATGATGCATGTGAGTATCAGCCCACCATTGGATGAATCTACAGTGCATTGGACATGGATGCCAATGTATGTAGCATGTGCCATGCCTGTTCCTGCATGTGTGTTGCCTGCACTGACCCATGTGCTGTGGAGGGACATGATTGAAGTAACGTTTGACAGTGCCACTCATGTGCTATTGCTTTGTGTCTAGGGGACTATAGTTCAGTACCCTAATGCTTGTGTTCAATGTCTCCCTTTACACAGCGACAAGTGAAGAAGAGGGCAGAGACGGCACTGTGGAGGAAAGCGTCAGGGATGCCTCCACTGGCCGGTGATGCAAGACCCAGTACCCTCCCAGGAAATTCCATCATCCAGGAGCGAGGGGACTGGTGCCGCGTCTGCCACTACGGCTGCAGAATGGGTGGATGAACCCTCACAGGGGCTTGCAATGGCGGAAGACGGTGCAGAGCCATCCAGGTTGCTGGTGTGTATAGAGGAGGAGGAGGCCGCTTCAGAGCCGCACATGGGGCCTGGAGGGGGTGGTACTACTGGTGCAAGTGGTGCAGTCCAGGGGTAGGGGCAGGAGGCAGGACAGGTCACCGCTGAGGTGCCTGTGCATGTCTCTGTCCCTGACACTGTGACTGTATCACCATGCACACGCAGGGATGCCCCTTCCCAGGCCCGTCCGCAGGTAGGGGGGAGGTCCACATGATCTGGCACTCCTCTACCTGCGGACGAGGGGCCCGTGACCAGATCGAGTCTGTCCTGATTGGTGTCGCGTTGGCCACATGTGACATTTGTGATGACGAACGTGCTTCCTGGGGGGACCACACACGTCATCACGAAGAGCTGTGTTTCAACATGGCCCAGTTGGGAGAGACCATGATCGGGGGTTTCCTCCATGTGTCGGCTAGTTTTGCGGCCCTCTCCTCACCTGTGCACAGTATACACCAGTCGTTCTCCATGCCGTCTTCCTGCCCAGATGCCATCAGGGCCCCCTGTGGATCTGCCCCAACCAATGCAGCCAGCCTGGTGGAGATCCCATTCCAGCCACAGTCGGGTGTCTGAGGTCCAGCAGGGGTGGCCACCCCACCAACTGGACCCCAGCAGATGGAGGATGTGCCAGCATCATCAGCAGGGCACTTGCATGATGGCACCGGTGGATTCCATCAGCCCGGAGTCCGTCGTGGTGGCAGAGACAGCAGCAGGCTCAGCATGGGAGGCATCATGGCTCAGGGCCATCAACACCCCAGGGGCAGGCATTGGCCAGGGGCAGGAGGACCCTGGACTGGGAGTGTCTTCCCTGTGGCAGCGGTTGGGCCGGAAAATAGATGCAGAGAGGCAGCGGGCAGAGAGGGCATGGCTCACTATGGTCAGGGCGGAGAACTCCATGTGCAGGGCATTGAGGCGGGTTGAGTGCCTCGAGGCAACTCACAGGGAGTTGGAGGAGGTCATGGATGCATCCCTGCGAGACCTCGAGGCCAGGGAAGAGGCCCGCCTCTGGAACATCGATGTGGAGTTCGATGATGCCCTGGCCCGGAACATCAACAAGTGAGCCATTGGACTTGCCCAGCACCTTTGTACATAGTTCTTTAGGGTTAGGTTTCCTTTGTTTTTTCTTATTATTTGGAGTTAATGGACTTTTCTCCACCTTATGTATATAGTTTTTTATTCATAGGACTTTTTTGTAGGTTTCCTTTTGTTTTGTGATAATGGACCCTTTGGACTTGGATTGTATATAGTTGAAGACTTGTACATACTTTCTTATTTTATATTTCCCATGGATTAATCGTTTTTATTTATTTTTTGGTCATTAAAATCATATTGACATTGGCGATGGACCACTTTTCTTTTTTCATGCCAGGGATTTTTGTTCATCATTGGATTTTCTATTTTTTCTGGTAATAGCTTTCATTATTTATTAATTTGCAAGTTTGATTTTCTTCATGTTATTTCATTATGTTTTTAATACATTTATTCTAACTTCATGATTGGTGTACTATCATTGGTTTTGTGCATGTCTCAATGAACATTGCCTCTGTCATGTGTTGCCACTGTGTGGCTCTGTTGTGCATTTATGCATGGGCATGGTGGTTCTTTTAAGACTGTCATGGCATGGGTAATTTGGGAGTGGGTGCAGTGGATGGTTGCATGCTTGTACAGGGGGCCAAGGGGGATTTGGGTTGGCATTAGGGCCATGGGTCTGTTTTGTTAGGACATGTTGTTTGGTGGGCCATGTGTCGGGGCCTGCTGGCAGGTGCCCATCACTGGGTGTGGGTGGGGGGGACATGATTCGGGGGCTGCTGGCAGGTCCCCATCAATGGGGGGTGGGGGGACATGAGTCGGTGCCTGCTGGCAGGTGCCTGTCACTGGGGGTGGGTGGGGGTGTGTATTAATATGTATAGCATTTTATAAGAATATATAGCGCATCACTAAATGTGATGGCATTTTTTGTTGTTGTTGTTGTTGTTGCCAGCAATAATATGGCACACACATATATTTATTTTTGGGTTGCCAGTATAACATGTGAATATGGTGTGGGTGGCATGCAAGGTACAGAATTCATAACACAGCAAAAGCCCAATGTAAAACTGCAGAGAAATAGTGCACTATTTTTGTTTTATATACCTCATACATAGAAGACATTATTTATATAACTGACTAACTCAATTGATATTTACTAAACACTAATTCTAACTTCCTTAACATTATAATGTAGTCCCATGTGCAAAATGAGGTGAAAATACATATTTTGGAATTCGTTTTTAAATGTGCACTGCCATTTTTTTTTTCTCTCTCTTTCTGTGTTGGGTTGCAGAAAGCGGAAAGTATGCACGGAAGGAAATAAAACTGAAACAGTTGCTCAGTGAGCAAGGATCCCATTGTATAAAATTGAAGAGTAATTCTGCAAACATGCTTTTAAACTGATTGAAGGAAAGTGTCTGCAGACATACCACATGGGCAAAATAGGAAGGTTCTGAGTTCTGATAGTGGGAAAACTTACAGAGAGAAGGCAGTTTGTGTTGACTGGGCTTTGAAGACAGACGTTTATGGTGTCACTGAGCGCTGGCTTGAGAGTTTCTCACTGTGCTTCCCAGATACCCAAGATTACAGGAGCAGTTCGTGCTGACTGGACCTTTGTTTGTGATGCAAACTAAGCAAGGTTGTGTGGGGGTAACTTCAAAGAAACATTTTGGTAAGAAAATATGTACAAGTGAGGTCATTGTGTAAGGTCGAATGGATGACTGATTGTAATACAGTGTAGAAAGGATAGTAAATCCCTTCATTTTATTTTGTTATGTTCAGAATGTGGAAAATTAACTCCTGTTTTAAAAGGCTCGCTTGCTCTGTTTCTTTTTCTTTTGTATTACAGATGATGGTGCAAGGTTTATGGTAAGAACTGATAATTGTGAATTGTATTTGTATATAATATAATGAGAATATAAAAACAAATGGCTTAGTGTCATTTTTGCATCTGTGAATTTATATGAATACACAGGGGAGATTAATTTCTTTAGTAGTGCATTTGTCAATTTGCCCATGCAGATAGAATAATAATCCAGAATAAAGTGATCATATTCAGTGATAAAGCAGGTGTGTGTGTGTGCGCCTTCCTTGCATGTTGTTTGGAAGGAATCTGATATAATATATAGATCGCTGGGTGTAGATAGACCAGTGATGCCCAAGGGTGCACGGATCGCGGCATATAGATAAGCCAGTGATACCAGCCACAACCTATAGGTGGCGCTCTATATACAATTGTTGGGTTTCCATCACTTGCATAGATCCAGGGCTCTCTATAGAACACTGGGAGGTACTCTAATAGAAAGGAAGGTTTTGTTTATGATGGGGTTATAATATAGGGAAGACATATATGCTGACCACTAAATACCGCAAACAATATAACACCAGATTCCCTGATATAATATAATAGGGTATGGTTACTAAAATGATATGAGGCCAAGCCCTATCAAAACGCGAGGCTGATTTACCACCAAACTACTGCTCATATTAAGACAGTAAGAAAATACCACCAAACCCCAAATTTACCCAATTAAGACAAAATACCCTACAGGGACATGAGTCAGGGCCTGCTGGCAGGTGCCCGTCACTGGGGTGGGTGGGGGGGACATGAGTCAGGGCCTGCTGGCAGGTGCCCGTCAATGGGGGGGTGGTGGGTCATGAGTTGGGGCTCCCAAGTGCATGGTGCCATGTTGCCTGCTTGCGGGGCATGGACTGGGGTGATGGGCTCCCTGCGGTTCATGGTGGATGGGCTGCCTGCGGGGCATGGGGAGGGGGGGCACACCCGGGAGGGCACACACTGCCAAATTGCGTGTAAAACTCCCCGCGCACCACCAAAATATACGTACCCTGCTTGTGCAAGCGCAAATGCATGTAAAAGTCCATGCGCAACCCCGGAATACACATACTCCACCCGCACTAGTGAAAACTCGCAGGAAGCCCATCTCCCCTGGGCATGCCCCGCAGGCAGGCTACAACACAGGGTGGAATTTTTCCATGCATTTTACCTAACGCAGCGGGGTACGTGTATTCCGGGGGTGTGTGTGGACTTTCACACACGTTTTCGCTAGCGTGGGTGGGGTACATCTATTCCAGGGGTGTGTGTGGACTTTCACACGTGTTTTCGCTGGCCTACTTATATTCCAGGGGTGCGCGTGGACTTTCACACGCATTTTTGCTAGCGCGGGCAGGTACGTTTATTTCGGGGGTGCGTGTGGCCTTTCAGGCGTGTTTTTTGCTAGTGCGGGCAGGGAATGTGTATTCCAGGGGTCCGCGTGGACTTTTAAATGAGTTTTCACTAGCGGGGGTGGGGTACGTGTATTTCCGGGGGAGTGCATGGACTTTCACACGCACGGGGGTGCGCAGGGAGTTTTCCATGAGTTTTCGCTGGCGCGAGCATGTTACGCGTATTCCGAGGGGTGCGCAGGGAGTTTTCCACGCATTTTCGTGGTTGGGGGGCTGTATGCTGGTCCACTGGCCTTTGTGCCATGTAGGGGATTTGTGCAATTTTTTTGGTGCACAGGGTGTGGTTGAGGGCATAACTGGCGCTGCTGCAGGGTTGCTGCACCACTCTGCACCACGGCTGGTTATGGATGATAGTATCCATGAATATGCTGTGCGCTAAAATGGGTTTTGGTGCACGCGGCTGGCGCAGACTGCCGCACGCGCCCTCTGTGTGCCAGCCGCGTGCGCCACTTGTGCGCTAATATCTATGAATTACCCCCTCCGGATCATCAAATACTTGTATATAAAATTGTGTTTTTAAAGTGTGTGTGTTTTTAACTGATTATGTTTTCTTTTTTTTCAGATTGAAGGATATTATTTTTTTCTTAACATAGATGAATAACTGCGGTTATGGTATCCCCCAAAGGGCTGTTTAATGTTGGAGGCGTGGTAAACGCAGCAACGACGGGGAGGGTCTTAGCCACGGGTTTGTTGGACAATACCCGTGGCTATAGGCCTCAATGTGCAAAAAAGTACACTGTTTGTACCCGAAACAATCCCTTCTAACACTGATCTAGTATGTATTATATTTCAAAGACTGATCTATTATCTATGTATTTATTTAAAAAAAATATTTTTACCTTTTGTTGTATGTATACATCCTAGTGTTTTCCCTTCCCATTTCCTATCTCTGTAGTAGTGTTGTACTGAATTGATCTTTTATGTTCTATTGCAGTGTAAAACCTCCCCCCTTTAACTAATGTTTTGTAACCACGGTTATGATAAAAGTCAATGAACTGTAGCCACGGGTATGATAAGATATATTGTTGCTTATTATTTTGTATTTGTGTATTTATATATGATAAATAGTCCTTATTGAGTGTAGTGTTTTAGCATATCTGGAGTGCTGTTAATGTGTTATGATGGAACATTGCATTTCCTTCATCGATTAGGTGTACTCTGTCATGTCTGTAGAACTGTATGTTGTTTTTCGAAATCTATAATCGGTTGTGGTCTCTCATGAATGTGGAAACTGCTTTATTAACATTTTTCAATTTTACCATTAAATCTCGCGCTCGGTCTCCATTTTTGCCTCTTGGTTAAGTTTTCCCATGTCTTCTTTCATCATTAAAGTGAGGGACACACCCCGTACATTCCTTAAATAATTGCCTTCACAATTAATTAATATGACGTCTCGCTGCCCTGTTCTTCTTAGAATGAACAATTTTGGAAAAACTTGTCCCCAACGCATTCCCCACAATCCAATCTATTTCATTGTAAAAATTCTCCAAGCAAGGTTCATGTTAATATATATTTTTTCACAAAAAGTCAATCACCAAAACAGCCAACTGTCTCTGATCAGCCACACAATTCTGAAACCAGACATGATATCTGCAGTGTTTCTCTGTTTCCAGGAAAACGATTCTTAGTTTCAATTTCTACTAGTTTGAAATGGAAGAGGATGTATGATATGTGTGTTTTGGAGTTTGTAATTGATTGATGGTACTTTTGTAATTATCTGTGGCTATTCAGTTGCCATCCAGTGCACAGCATTGCTATCCATGGGTAGATGTGGTACCCTGTGCAGCCATGGCTATATTTGGACAAATGGAATGTCATATGTTTGTGGACATGTGGTAGCCACGGCTATCTGACATTTTGGGTGGATTAGCATCATAGATGCATGAGTGTTTTGGGGGATTGGGAGAAAGAGGGGAGTGAAGGAGGACCATGAGGAGTGAAGGGGGGCTGCTATGTGTGTTAGAGACACTTGAGTTTGGGGTGGAAAAACATTTCTTAATTTGTAGTTTTGCAAATAGCCACTGCTATCAGCAAACACTCATGTATGGGTTTTTCTATAACTGCATGTATAAAAAGCATATGTGTAGACCCCCTGACGCTTTTCGTCTTTTTATTGGTTGTGTCTGTAGGCACGGTTATATTAATAGCTGTGTATATAAACATACATTTTCGGAGCAATAATCATAATTTTATGTGGATGATATAGTGCAGAATTTTATCTGTGTGTGTAATTGTGTGTGCTTAGGTGTAGTCTTGCCTTATTTAAAGTTTTGAAGGTTAACTTAGTTTGGTTTTTAGTTTGTAGAAAATGTACGTATAGCGTGGCTACAATTAAGCTTTGTAGCTGCATTGAATATCCACAACTATTAGTAATGCTGAGCAGGGATTTGTATGTGTTTCAATGTTTCTAATGTGCTGATATTAATGTTGTAAATGTGTACTTCTATGTGATAGGTTGCAGTGAATATGTTTGAGCCATTATATGTATTTTCTTAGACCATAGTCCTCTTTTTCTGGTTTTGATTTTGGAAAGGGTGACCATTTTTTAAATGTTATTGTTACTCTACTGCTACTTGATACAGAAATTGTGGCAGCTGCAAATGGTAGTTTACTGGGCACACTGGTTCTTTCATAGAGTTAAGGTGAATATTTAACATGCTCATAGGGTGCTTTAATGAAGACTGGGGCATTGTCTGATGCAGGAATGCCCACTTGGCTCTGGGCTCATTGTTATTAGGGCTGTGTCTCATTATACTGGAGTAGTAATATTGTCTTTATTTGGTTGAAGTACAGTAGTAGTAGTGATACTGTCTTACAGTAGATTCCTGTGTGCAGATTATGGGCGATGCTTTAAAAGGGAGGAACAGGATGTTCAGTGCATATTGTGCAAGAAAACAGTAAGACGTGAACCTTGTAATGTGTTGTCACACATATTGGGAACATGAATCATGATAAACCATGTGGTGCAAGTCTCCTGGGATGATGTAGATGATGCGAATTTGAAATTGTATGTGCACCCCAAAATAAAAATATATCTGTAGTGTGTGCCAATCTCCATGAGTCAATAACACCAGTTTCTGACAGGCAGCTTGTGAATTCCATGTGCGTGTTATTACTTTTAAATTGACAAGGAGATCTTCTATCCAGAAAAGTGTTGAGAACATTATTGAAGTCACCCCACAGTATCACATTGGGGAGGTCCATTTGCAGAATCATACATTACAAATCTTGCCAGAATTCAGCATCAGGAGTAGTAGGTGCATATAGATTAAGGATAGAGATGGTCTGGGAAGCAATTAATAACTTAGTTAAAACCCATCTACCATAAGCATTAGCATTTTATGGAGAATCTGGTACTGGGTGCTTTGTTTTATTACAATTGCCATGCCATTATGTTTACCGTCTGCAGGACTGGCTAACATTTCACTGACCCAATATTTGTTTTACTTCATAGATTCCTGTAGTGATAAATAAGGCTTCTGAAAGCACACAATGGTTGGCTTGAATCTATTAATATGAGCTAATACCTTTTGCTTCTTGATTGGATAGATAAGACCCTTAACATAGCAAGTCATACACGTAAGGGTCATTTTTAAACTGGAGATAACAATAATAATTTTCAACAGTGAATATAGCATTTGGAACAAGTTTAAAAGCTTTACAATTAACTTGTAGATAATATCTAGCATAGCAGTAGTCATGTCCTTAAGACTGTCAGAAAAGGAAAAAGAAAACAGGAAAAATGTAAAAATGTTTAAAAAGATTAACACAAAGAGTCACTGCAACATCTGATCCCAGGGTGCAAAGAAAAAAAGAGAGTTCTGGAGGGGAAATGATTTAGAGTAGATACTCAATGAGAGCATATATGAAATCCAGAAGATTGAGAATAGCGCATTAAATTCAAGATGCGGTTTCAATATCCATTGCTTCCATTTTTTGAAGTCTTATGAAACTCTCTAGATCGTTTGGTTTTTGGAATGTAGATTTTGGCATTAATGGTGACTTTAAAAGTGCAGGCTTGAATCATGTCGTACCTCGCCTTCATTTGCTTGAGTGCAGGCAATAGGAAAGTAATTATTTTCTCCTTTGGACTGTAATTTTAGAGACATCCTGTGAGATGAAGATCCTGTTTCTGTTACATAGCAGATGATCCATTTATTTAACCCTTTGTAAGATCAACTGAAGTTGCATACATTCAAGCAGCAGACAGATTATTGTTATAGGGCATTTGTATTCAAAGGATCTGCTCTCTTAAGCCCAATTATGTGTGCCCTTTAAATATTAAGGACAATCGATGAGTGTAAATTCAGGATGTTAGGTAAGCTTTTCTTCAGGAAAAGGGCAGCATTTTCTCCTGAAATTCCTTCAGGAATACCAAAGACACAGAGGTGGTTTCTGTGATTTCTATTTTCCAGGTTTTCCTTGTGTTTTTGTAAAGTAAGAATGTATTTTTCCATATTGGCAACTTGATTGACCATATCCTCAGTAGTGCTGACTCTTCTTTCCGAGTTCATCCATCTGTTGGAGCTTAGCATTCGTGGATTCCATAAAAGGTTTAAGTGCCCTAATTTCCAGCAGAACAGATTCCATATTAGCCTCCAAAAGTATTTGTGCAGGAGGGGGGAAGATACTTTTTGACCTTTTTAATGTGATTGTTACTTGCACTGAGGTTTCTTTGTTGGTACGTGCTTTAGACAGAGGTTTTTGTGAGGCCATTATGAAAATCTAATCCGTTTGGGAAGTATAACCTTTAAGTATACTGTGGAGCACCCACACCTTCTTTTTACACTGCAGATGCACCTGTATTAAATACTTCTTCTCATAAAGTCTTAAAGACAAGCACCACACTGGTATTGTATAGTGATGCCTTATGCCAGTAACTTGAACAATAGGATTAAAAACAAAAGGCTAGAGATTAAATATATTTTTCATAAAATGTCAATTAGTTCTCATAAGATTGTTTTAGTTAGGTAGGATGAGAGCAATAGAAAGCAGCAGGTGTAAAAACTCTTTTGTAGGTGAAGAATTTGCTAAACGTTGCTTTGAATGGTGTATTAAAATATTTTCAGAAAGCACTGTGTAGATTAAAGGCTTTATAGAGTTTGTCGGTGTCATGCTGAAAAGCCTTACTGTGAGGATATCATATGCTGCGTCGAACGTCAAAAGCTATCCAATGTTTCTGACTTGAGATTTGGCATGATAATTAACTGGAAGCTGCTGTGCCAGGCCTCCCAGGTGTCCGCACGACCATCATGTCAGAAGTCAGGACAAAAAAAAGCTCACAGAGCTTTCCTCCCCATCAATCATGAGGAACGCTGGTCTTGGCTAGAGATAAAAGTATGTTTTGCTGGCCTCTGGGGTTAAATAGTTATATTGGAGCGGGAGCTCCATTCTATGCTGCCATTCTGTAGCACCCCTAGTCACGCCCCACCCCCAAGAAAATTTGAATGGATCAGGGATCCAATTTTATGAGTAAACTCATGGTTGAAGTCAAGGAATTAATACACAATACAACCTTAAGAACCTCAGTTTATGACCCCCAAATGGACAGATTTCTATAGACCGGTCTTTGTTGAAGTCAAGGTTGCAAGTGGAAACATTTTATGAAGAGCGCAAGAGCAAAGAATATTAATACATGTGATGAAAGACACAAGTTGAGCTCAATTGCCCATGAATGTTTTAAGTTTAATATGAATCAGAGAAGGTACGAGACAAAGTAACAGAGTGGTCCAGGACGGTGGGTGTGCTCAATTGAAGGTCTCTGTGTGATGTACCTAGCCAAGAAGTGGCAGACACAAAAGCAATAAAGTGAAACTTATTGATGAAGTGAATCAAAATGGTCCTGAGATGGTTTAAGAAAAATCTATCGCACAGTCGAAAGTCTTCGAATTTTGATAACAAAAAGAAAGTAAAGAAAGTGAGATTATAAGGTTTGAGCCTGACTGAGGAAGATCCATGGTCCGAGCCCGATCGAGGGAGACCAATTGTGATCTTGTGTTTAAGGGGATCAGAGCCTGACTGAGGGATACCTGTGGGGAACAGTAAACCCGAGAAACATGTGAATGTGACAATCCTGATGTGAAAGGACCTTTGGTTCTTCTTTGTTATGCTAGGCACAATGCAATAAGAGACTGTTATTGGGAAAGAGACTTGGCCGCACAAGACTCAGATATCTATGTTTTGAACTGCATCCTCGTGACAGAGAAGCCAGAGTATTTGCGAAGCTCCAGTGTGTCACCTTTTTCTGTGGTGAAAACATGGGGGAGGGAAGCCAACTGCTCAACTATCCTGACAATGTACTTTTGCGTACATTACTCCACTAGAACTGCCTTATTATTATTTGATGGTTGTAGCTTGCTCCCATCCTTAGATTTAGGGTTAGAAATGCATTCAATCAACCCATTTAAGTTCAATAAACACCCTTGAACTGTGATCACTTGTGTGTGTGTTCACTGTTTGATACCATGCCTTCCTTAGATGCAGTGTCAGAGGTGGGATGCGACTCAATTGAGACAAATTGGGGTACCCTAAAATTCTAGAAACTTAGTCACAGAGCCTCCGATCCCTCTACCACCACAGAATAATCCATAGGCTTTGATATTTGTAGCAGCAAGGAAGCTACTATCCCTCCATGGAAAAAAGGGATGATTCCCATAGACTTAGTTCTAGTACCCTCGGCAGGTTGTTATATAATCTGCCATGGCCTGCAGGTTTGGGCTAGATGTCCTAGCAGGCATCATAGTTCCAAACTTCCGGGGAGATATAAAGGTTCTCCTACAGAACCATGGCAAAACTCCATGTGAAATACACAGTGGGGACATAATTGCACAAGGAATACTTAAGAAGGCTCTATTTCCCTGTTGAAAGTGAACCAGAGGAATCTGAGAGAGGTAACTTCGGCTTTGGAGCGGCTGATGAAACACCTATCACTGAGAAAAAGAGGGAATAAGAACCTACCATCCTTCCCGATCTTGCCTTCGCCCAGAGAAATTATCCTGCACTCACAGAGGCTTTCTTACAAGTGATTCCTAAGGGGGAAGAACTAGAAAGGGGGAGCCCCTTTTTCTTCCTGAAACATGGATTGCTATATAGAAAGGAAACCTCCAGAGAAGGCCTAAGTAAAACGCATTTAGTAATTCCAAAAATCCAAAGCAAGATTGTGCTAGAGATTGCACATTCTCATTTGACAGGGGGACATTTAAGACCATCTATAACCCAAGCTCACATCAGTGGGAAATTCTAATGGCCAGGTATCCATGTTGACATGAATAACTTCATTCAGACATGTGAAATATGCCAGAAAACCAGCACCCATATTCCCTTACCTGCCCCTCTAAACCCCTTACCAAAAATAGAAGTCTGTTTCTCCCAGATTGGGATGGATATCATTGGACCATTGAAAACCTCTAGACTGGGTAATAAATATTTTCTTGTAATCGTTGATTACGCTACCTGGTACCCAGAGGCTTTCCCCATGTGCAACAATGCAACACAGCAAATCCTAAAATACCTACTACCATTCTTTTCTAGGGTTGGTTTCCCCAAGGAAATTCTAATTAATCAGGCATCCAATTTTATGAGTAAACTCATCGGTGAAGTCAAGGAATTACTACACATTACAACCGTAAGAACCTCAGTTTACCACCCCCAAAAGGATGGATTTCTAGAGAGATTCAACAAAACCCTTAAAACGATTTTGAAAAAAATTGGTAGATAAGGATAGAAAAGACTGGGATTGCATGATCCCCTGGGCCCTATTTTCATTAAGAAAGACCCCTCAGGCATCCACCGGATTCTCTCCTTTTGAACTACTTTATGACAGAGAACCAAGGGATGTCTTAGACATGCTCCTGGAGACTTTGGAAGCGAGAGAAGAGGTACCTATTCCCCTCTCACAAACAACTACCGGATTGCGAGAGCACATGAAACTCTTTAGAAATCTAATCCACAGTCACATGGAAAAAGCTCAAGCCTAACAGAAGTCCACCTATGATAAGAAGGTGAATTTAAGATATTTTTCAATATGACAAAAGGTATTAGCCCTCTTAACTACCTCTGAAAATAAACTTGTCTCAAAGCGGCATGGGCCATATGAGGTACTAGAACAAACAGGGTCCTGTACATATAAAATAGCCCAACCTGATAGGAAACAAAGACCCACCTTTACTGCGTAAATCTCTTAAAGGAGTGGAAAGAAAATCCTTCCACTACCACACCTCAATATTGTCTTGTCTGGTACCGGAGGAGATAGAGAATTCTGAGCGTATTCCCCAAGAACTATCTAGAGAAAAACACAAAGATTTAAACAACCTTGCTATGGCATTCCCCAATGTATTCTGCGAGAAACCAGGGAGAAAACATGGTACTTTTCATTATATCAGAACTCCATTTAAAACCACATAGACTACCAGAATCCAAAAACAAAAAGTGGTTGAGGAACTGAAAAAAATGCTCAAGGCAAACATGATCAAGCCCTCTTTAAGTCCATTGTCCACCCCTGTTGTGTTGATAACTAAACCTTATTATTCTTGGAGGTTTTGCATAGCCTTCAGGCAGGTCAATGCCATCTCCACCTTCGATGCATATCCTATGCCACATATTGATGGGTTAATAGATACACCTGGAAATAACACATTCCTAGCAACCCTAGATTAAACCAAGGGATATTGACAGGTCTCACTACATGTACCTGATAAGGAAAAGACAGCTTTCTCGACACCCCTGGAACGATTCCAGTTCAAAGTCCTCCCTTTTGGCCTGCATAGGGTACCAGCCACTTTGCAATGACTTATGGACAGAATATTAAGGCAAGGCCATGAGATATAAAAGTATATTTTGCTTGAATACCGCCTGATAGTAAATGATTGGCCTAATCACATTCGCATCACACTATAAATTGCATTGAAATAAACCTGAAACAGTCCGCATATTCAAATTAAGAGATGTTGTTTATTGAATCTGGCTGAACTATTTCCTTCTCCACAAGAGAAGGATTGCAGTGACGAAATGTCACACGATTGCCTCTTTAATACAGAACAAGAAACAAAGGGCACAATTGATTTCATTGATACACCTTTAAGGAATCCACAAGTGGAGCTATTCTGTGATGTACAGATAGCCAATACGCATTTGGGGTGGTTCATAATTTTGGCCGACTATTGGCTGAGAGAGGATTCTTGACCTCACATGGAACAAAAATTCAACATGGCACTCTGATAGTCCGGTTGCTATCAGCACTTACGCTTCCTACACAACTAGCAATAATGATGTGCGCCACACATCAGAAAGTGATGGATGATGTAGGAAAAGGAAACACTTTTGCTGACAGAATAGCCAAACAGACTGCTATGGATTTGCACTCAAAAATGTACATGTTCGATTCAGCAAGATGGGTTACTGATACTTGTATGATGTACGAAAGGGTTAGCAGTGTAAAAGAAATTCAGGCGGAAGCTAATCCAGAAGAAATCAAACAGTGGGCTGAGGGTCCAGCGGGTCTAGACAATGAGGGCTGTTGGGTGGATAATGAGAAGCAAAGATGGATGCTACCCAATGCCTATGTCACTGCTATGGTCACCCTGGCTCATGTCCCAACACACATAAGTGCTAAAAAGATTTTGTCAACAATTAGATCCTGTCTGGTATAACACTAATATCCAGAAAACTGCTGAACGTTTGGTCCAGAGTTGCATGATATGTTTGCAACATAACATTGAGAAGGGAACACCGACACCGAAGGGCTGTTTTGGTCCCCGCTCCATGCCTTTTGAGGTGATCCATTTTGATTTTATTGAGATGGGACATTGCCAAAACTATAAATATGTCTTAGTTGTGATCTGTGCCTTTAGCAAACGGGTTGAGGCTTTCCCACTAAAAGACACCACGACAATGTCAATGGCAAAACCATGCTTAGGGAATATTTCCCTAGGTTTGCCTTTCCGAGAGTAATTTGGTCCGATAATGGGCCACATTTTATCGCTGCTGTCATCCTGCAAGTATGTGCGGGATTACAGATCGATACACGGTTCCACTCACCCAGATATGCTCTGAGGCCGGCCTTGTGGAACGCCATAACGGCATCTTAAAGAATAAAATTGCTAAAGTCTGTGCACACAGCAATCTGAAATGGCTGAATGCTTTGCCAATAGCCTTACTATCGATGTGGATGACCGCACAGTCAAAGACACAGCTCTCCCCCAATGAGATTGTCATGGGGAGACCTGCCAACATATGGAATGCACCGAGGCCGAAACAGTTGAAAGATATTAAGTATCTGCTTTTGTCTGATTATTGTGACCAGTTGACTCAAAATTTGTGTTTGATTCACCAACAGGTACGAGCAGCCCTCCCTGTAAAATACAAGGGTCCAGGTCACTCACTCCGACCTGGTAAGTTGGTCTTAGTGAAACATTTCAAGAGGGGCACCTGCCTTGCACCTCGTTGGAAGGGACCCAATCAGATCCCTTTGGCTACGCAAACTGCAGTTCGAGTGACCGGAAAGAAACACTGGATCCACGCGACAATGTGAAGAGGATTTATTTTCCTCTGCCCTATGATGAAGGGAGGGAGAAGGGAATTGATGATCCTGACGCTCATAACGAACCTGCTTCGAGCGACACCGAGGGTGCCATTAATGTCTTTCCTGAGCCCATGAGGCCTGGGGAGACTGCTTCTTCTTCTTCAATTTCTTCTTCACCATCGATCAATCTTGTTTCTGCTTCTTCATCTTCTTCAGGAACCGATGATGCTTTGTTCCCTGATCATTCTGTACCTGAAGTTTTAAGGTATGATCTGCAACCACAAAACAGGATTTAGATTTAGAGCTTGCTGACATTACATTAATGTAAATAGAATAGGAAAGTACAGCTAGGATTCTGTGCCCACAGGAAACCCACAAGAAACCAACGTTGAGCCAGTCCCTCGTCATTCCTCTGCTGCATACGATACGAGGCAGGGACCGGCAAAGTTACCTTCAATCAAGATAGGCCACGTGGTCAAGTGCCACCCCGAATGAACTAAAAGAGCCTAACAGTCAGGCTTCTTAACAGAAACTGAGAAACTTTGCCTGTTTTAGGGGCCACTCGTACTAAAAAGGATACTGACACTTTTGCTTATGATGAACCTGTTTTTCAAAGGCCATGGTCCCCTAGGACCAAATGGATTCTGATCACAATAACAGCTTGTATTGTAATTGCATTAAAACTCGTATTTTGGTATTTGGAGAGGATACACCCGCTTGATATTTTATTACCAACTGCAAGTGTCTCCCCTACATCTCCACCTTATGTGCATTCACACACTCTCCATCCTCAAGACCTCCAACATAGAGGGGGTTATCACAACAACACTCTCCTGATGATCATGCATGCCACACATGCCATTTTTAATAAGACTAATTCTTGGAGATGTTCACATCTGCCACACCATGGGGAAAAGGGATTGGGCTGGTATATACATCCACTCCCTCTAGCTACTGCTTGTTATGCTTCGGTTAGGGCATTATTCTTTGGCCGATGGAAAGATAGTGTCACCGGGAATTTTGATGGCAATAATCTTAACGAGTTTGAAAAACGAGTTTTAGCACCTTTCGGATGATCTCTGATTGCAAATAGGAGCCAGCTAAATGTTGCTTCTATTAGGCCTTCTGATAGACTCTTCAGACCTTTCCAATCTATGATTACCTTTAAAATGGCTCCCGTGGGTAATAGGGATGCCATGCCTCCTTCCTATACCATCAATCATAGTCTGCATTCCGTTCCATTTTATATACAGAGAGAGGGTTCCCAGCCAATGGGTACATCTGAGGGATGTATGAATACTGCTGTACTAACCAATGAGGATAGACCTCTGTACGTAGGAGATCCAGTTTACTTTGTTTGCGGTAATGAAGCGTATCCATGGTTGCCAAAAGACTGGGAGGGTACTTGTTATTTAGGGATACTTTTACCAGGGGTATATGTTGCCACCATGGCTGAAGTATATAGAACTCACAGGCAGGATGAGGATGGTGAAACTCCCTCACAGATTCTGGGTGACAATGCTAAATCCTTTGGGGACAGATAATAAACTCTGAAGATATTAGAAAATTGTTAAGGGTTTTAGAGAAAACAATCAATGAAACCAATGACATCCTATATAACATGACATTATAGCAAAAGGCTATTAAATTAGTGGCTCTCCAAAATAGGATGGTGCTAGACATCACTCTAGCTGAGTGTGGTGGAAGGTGCAAAATGGTGGGATTTGTGTGTTGCATTTTTGTACCCAATTCCCCCACCCACCATATTTAAGACAATTAAGAAATTGCACACCTTAAGTACTGAAGTACATGTTCTAGAGGGAAACTGGGAGATTGGCACATGGTTTTGGGACTTGTTACGATCTTGGGGCTGGAAAATCTTTGCAGTACTAATGGTGATCCTTGGCAGTGTACTGTTTTGCTGGTGTTGCATACAGTGTCTTCCTGTCACCTGTTCAATGATAGGGGGAAGTTAAGCACAAGCAGTTGGTAAACTAGAATCTAAGACACAAAGGCCGGGAGAAATTACTAATGCCTTGGTAATGCAGGACATCTCCATAAAGGATTTAATGGCGATCAATGATTTTGAAGATAGCGATTCAGGATGCTCAGATAATGATACATGTTTTTCGGATGATGCTAATTATTGAGTAATGCTCTTGGCTTAGGCCAAAAGGAGGATTTGTAAAAGTATATTTTGCATGAATACCGCCTGATAGTAAATGATTGGCCTAAGCACATTTGCACTATAAATTGCATTGAATGAACCTGAATCAGGCTGACTACGCCGCCATTTTGATTTATCCACTATTTTGATTGCCTCTTGCTTTCTGTCCCATGTTTAGAATTGTGTTTTTGGCTCCAGCAGAGCCAAATGAACTTTGTACTGTTTCCATGATGTCAACGTAGATAAGAATGTTGAAGCTGCTAAAGTGGATTGTTTGTCCTAAACTGAGAAACATTGGAGTTAAACAAAAGCAGTACTAATCAGTAATTTAGATACCATCTGTTCCAATAGTGTCTTCCCCGTTCAAACAGCAAAGTTTAATGATGAATAGTTGCACATGTTCTTCTTGCAGAAATCTTTGTTTTCGCTCCTTGAAACTAAGCTGACTTTAAGCTCAAGAACAAACGCTAGACAAATATAAGCGAGTAAAATAAGGACTGTTACCTTTGTGTCCTAAATTTGGAAAACATATGAAGTGTTTAAAGGAAAACAACAAACTATTCAAAGGTGTTACATGACTTAGTTATGTGGATAGGCCATGAACCCTAGGTAAATGTATTGCACGAAGAGGTGCTGGACGATGTGTCAAAACTTGTATAAATACTTGTGTTTTTGAAATGTCCAGCACTCTCTCATCTCACGGTGTCTGCTTGCACACATTGCGGGGTGTTGAGAGACCAGACAGCTGCCTGTTAATAAATGTACATGGTACCTTTGGGCTCGTGACTGGCGTATTTCTATTATGTGGTATTAAGCCTCAATATCTTTAATCTTTCAGAGAGTCTTCTCAGACCAAGCCTCTGTAACCCCTGACATCATCCAATGCGGAATCCCACAAGGCTCATGCATATCCCACACCTTATACAACAACTTCACCAGACCATGCGTCAACATTCTGGATTTGTTAGGCATCACATATATCAACTACCCTGATGACACACAAGTCCTCCTCCCATTATCTCGTGACTATGACTCTGACGCCAAGACCCTCAACACTGCCTATTCCACCCTCCAAGCCTGGATGTCTGAGAATGGGTTGTGCTTGAATGGAGACAAGACAGAACAACTCCTGATTGGGTCCAATGAAACTTTAAAGAAACTGGACAACCAATTACTTTACTTCATGATTGGCAACATCAGAATCACAGTATCTCAAGCAGTGGAAACCGTCAGAGTTTACCTAGACTTCAAACTTTCCATATCTAGGCAAGTGAATGCCATTGAATCCTCCGCTGCTTATCACGCTAAGCTCCTCAATGCAGCTAGATCCTTCCTGTCTAAGGATAATTGCCTCACCATAGCTAGAGCTATAACGGGTTCCCGACTTGACAACTGCAACGTCCTCTTTGCAGGCAAGTGAGTAAAAAATCTGGAGAAGCTCCAACTCATCCAGAATAGTGCACTCCGTGCTGCCATTGCCATTCCTAGGAGGGACCATATATCTGCTGCCAGGTGACAGGCCCACTGGCTACCCATCAAAGAGCGTGTCCTCTTTAAAACCTTGACCCTAACCAGCAAATGCATCAACCACACAGCCCCCAATACCTAACACAAAGAATACACAGATCACATTTTATAGACCAACCAGCACACCATATGCAAATCTGCTCACAGTACCCACAATCAAACGAGACAGAGTGGGTGGCTCTAGCTTCCCATTCCTCACTGCCATGCAATGGACCTCCCTTCCACTCCACCTGAGAGCTGTAACCACCCAGCAAGTCTTCCGTAAAGCCATCAAAACACTGCTATTTACTTGATCTCTACAGCTGTTTGAGCTGTACGTACCCTATGCCATGTAATGCTCCGCACGTTCATGCTGAGCTGTATGTAATTTGTTTGCCACATGTTACACATCTATGTAGGCTCCATGTACCTAAGTCATTTCCTTGTAACAGCGCTTTGTTGCCCCTGGGTTGTTCGGGGGCTTTATACATTTAAAAAATAAATAAATAAAATTACAATTAATGCGATTTCTCTGGGGCCTATATTGACAAAATAGTCATTTATAATAAAACTTGGGAAACCATCTTTTTCATCTTTTTACTATTATGAGAACCTTCAGAGAAACTGCCTTAACCATCTTAACTTCCAATCCATCCAAATATAAGCTTGCCCAATCAGCTGTGAAATACCTCCGCTTCTTTTGTGGGCAATGGCAGTGTCCAGCCCCAGCAAGAAAAAATTAAGCCGTCCTAGATGACCACACACCCAAGACCCAAGAGAGACCTGTAGGAATCTAGTCTCCACATTTCAACATCCAGACTCCACATGTCATCATTCACATTCACATAATTCACATTTTAGTGAGGGGTTGAACTTTAACTAGACCTAAGGGTGTGGTACTCATAGATGGACTCAAAAGTATGAGTTTCAGGCTTAATATAAGTAGATGCCAATGCACAGAACACATGCTGGAAAATGATCACTTTGCTTCATGATGCTATTTTAATGGGCTCAGTTGCACTGAACAATAATACTAACATGAAACTAATATACTAATTAGCCCAACCCCATTTAGCATGTAACAGATTCTCATAATAACATTTAGCTCAAATTAGTTCATGATATAAGATGTGTGCAGATTGAGCAAAATGCACAATGCTCTGGAAATGGAAAAGAAAAATGATTTAAACGTGCAGGCTGAATATGTGTTGTAAGCTGAGGAATGTGAAGATCTGTTCTACTAAAATCATGACATTGCCGTGGAGCAGGAAGAAATTTAGCAAGTTCTATTCAGCAATGCAGTGTGTGTTTCAGCTAAAGACACAGGGGAAATCACATGAGGTTTTGGTGGGATGATCTTGTTGAAGGGAAATGTTTTTGAGTGTTAGGGCATTTTATGAAAACGGTTTGAGGTAGAGAGAGCAGGCATTCATGCACTCACTGATGTAGGGAACAAAAGACTGATTTCTGTCTGACTGTGATGGGCAGTGGCTTTCTCTCTCCTGGATTGGCAATCTTTAGAAGAGCTGCCTTAGCTGTAAATGACCCTGGGTCACTGCCAAGCTGAATCGGGGAATATCACCAGTTTAACCTAGGTCATTATGGGGTTAATTGTGGAGTGTTTGAAGTGAGTCATACAATGTACCACAGATTAGATAATTCAGTTCATTTGTAGGTGCTGCATTAGCAATGAGAAGTTAAATGTGCATGTAAACTGTGGTTGTATTTCTCCAGGTTTTGCTGAAAGTCAAAGTGTATTTATTTTGCCAACTTTTGTTGCGAAAGTAAAGGCTGGCAACAGACAGAGCTTTGCACATTCTCGCAGATAGAGCGATGAAATCCATTACAGGACAAACCTTGCCTATGTTGTGAATTACAACATGGACGCACATGTCACCCTGTGTAATGTGCATATTTCTAGTTTATGATAACAATATAAATTTAAAACGGTAATTTGGTCTCATTGTATTTATTGTATTTCAGTCTCATTGATTTGGCATGTATAGGGAGATAAGTGTGTGCACTAAGAAATCACAAAGCAAACTGAGTCACAGTAAATAAGAGAGGTTGGATGAATGTTTTGCATTTCATTTGCATGCTTTATATATATTTCAAAATACAGCCAAAAGAGCATACAAGTGCTGTTGTAAATAAAACATCACAGGAGAGCATTAGCCATTTATTCAGAGTGTATTAAGTCCAGTGTTTGTTTAAGTTTAGTAACCACAGTGAAATCATTATTAGGCAGTATTCTAAAATTAATCTCACCATTATAAAAATACCACAATAGCAAAATACCACCAAATTGCGCAAACTACTAAATATAACAACAACAAATCTACGACAGACCTCAGGGCATTCCTAGGATTTATTGGTTATTACCATAGGTTTATCCCAAATTCCTCGGATAGAACGCCCGGTTAACAGACAAGTTGAGGACTTCTGAACCCCAGAAGATTCATTGGACTGATGAAGACGATGCATGTTACAACAACCTAAAACAAACCTTGTGTCAGAACGTAATCCTAAAAGTAGTAGACTTTTCAAAAGAATTTGTGTTACAAACTGATGCCTCTCTTACAGGTTAGGAGCAGTTATGTATTAGAACACCCCTTCCTATTCACTAGTCGTAAACTCTTCCCACGTGAGAAGAACTTGTCTTTGATGGAATTAGAGGCCCTTGCCATCAAATGGTCATTTGTCTATCTAAGATACTATCTTCTAGGAAGTAAGTTCACACCTCCCTTTAATATGGATAATATGGATAAGTCAAGTTAAGGACTCTAACCCTCGTGTCATGCGATTTTTCTTACATATCCAACCCTACTGTTTCACTGAGGAACACTGAAAAGGCAAAGACCAGGTGAACGTCTGTCCATTTCCTTTCTCGTTATCCCTATGAAACAGACGCGGCTACATCACATAGGTGAAGGGTATGTGAGAAACCAGAAGGTGTCTCACCCCCTAGTCCGCGGGAATCTCTCTCTCTCAGGCTGCCAAGGCATCGCCATCGCCTTTGCATCCAGACCCTGGGGGTGGATCAGTGTGGGAGGATCACCTGGTGATGGATTTTCGGGGAGTGGGACACCTGATGGTGAGACACGCTATCCCCCCGTAACACCTTTACTCCATCCTACCAGGTAGGAGACCTGGGAAGTGTAACTCCCCCTTGCCTACATGAACACAATTGTGCCACCTTCTCCCATTATGAAAATGTGCAGAAGGGAAGCGAACTGCTGAACTCTCCTGACATATTGCTTCTTGAACACTTTTCTTTTGCACATATAATTTACCCACACCATTTGTATTTTTAGAAGTAAGGATTGGAAATAGGTTTATTAGAATAGGTCCTTTTATTTTGACAAGAGATTCCACTAGGACTGCATTTTTATTATTTGATGTTCGTAGCTTGCTCCCATTCTTAGATTTAGGGTTAGATAGGCGTTCAATCAACCCATTGGAATTCGATAAACACCCTTGAACTTTGATCATTTGTGTCTGACTTCACTGTTTGATACCATGACTTCCCTACAGTTCACACATGGCAGAAAGCGCTACGAGCATTCTCGTTTGTCCCAGGGTTGTTGCCAGAGCCCGATCATATTCAATAGGATATTGCACAAATACTAAGCGTAACATCGATGTGCCCAGCACGGTCATCCAGTACATGGACGACTTGTTAGTGTGCAGTGACAGTGAACAAAACGGCTACAAAGATTCCATTAACCTACTGCAACTGTTAGCCAGCAAGGGGTACAAGGTTGACAAGGCCAAACTCCAATATTGCCAGCTTGAGGTACTGTACTTAGGACAGCTCATTTCAGCAGACAGCAAAATGATAATAACAGATAGGGCGGTGACTGTGCATACCAAGCCTAAGCCAGTTATAGTAAAAGACATGCACACATTCCTGGGGTTATGCAACTACTGCAGGGCATGTATTCTACACTATGCAGTGTACACAAAACCACTTTTACAGGGCCTCAAGGCAGCACAAAAGGACAATCATAAAGTAGAATGGACAGCAGACATGGTACAAAGTTTCAACAACTTAGAAGAAGTGATTTCCACAGCCCCAGTTCTTGCGACCCCAGTCTACATGCAGGAGTTTTACATCTTCTCACATTCAAAAGGCACACTTATGACTGCAGTGCTGACAGAAAAAGAAGCACAATGGCCATAAGCCACTGGCTGACTACAGCGACACACTATATTCAGTATTGCAAGGACAGTTTGCATGAAAATAAGCCCTTGCTGCAGCTGCCTTTGCCATCTAGAAAAGCCCCACAATTGTGATGGGATTCTCAGTGACTTTGTACGTACAGCACATGGTATTTGCAATTTTAGAAAGATTGAAGTCTACTCTGACCACGCAGAGAGATCGGCGCACGAGATTATCACCTCGAGCCCAAAAATCCATGTAGTCCGCTGCAGAACAGGAAATCCCCCAACTTTTCTAATGGAACTGTGTACAGAAGAGGACTTGCAACAACATGACTGTGTTACATATGAGGGCGAGGAAGATGACATTCCCTTAAGTAAGAGGCAGTCCACTAGAGGAGGGCAAGGTGCTCTTCATTGACAGGTCAGCAACAATTGACCAGGACACAGGCCAAAAACATAATGGGGGTACAGTGGTGCTCTTATAAGCAGGGGGATATGAGACATTAATAATGAAAAGACTACCTATGCACTACTCAGCACAAGCAGCAGAGCTCATAGCCCTCATAGAAGCTCTTTGAGCATCAAAGGACGGTCATGTGACCATCTACTCAGACTCAGCATACGTCACCACAACAGTGAACTCTGGTCTCTTGCACTGGAAAAGAAGGGGCTTCCAACGGGCAGACGGATCACCTGTGCAACATACAGTGCTACTAAATGCCCTGATCTCCGCCCAGACTGAGCAATCCATAGTGGTGGTCATCAAATGTGCCGCCCAAACCCATAATACTGACTACTTTTCTTTGGGGAATACAGCTTCAGATGCAGCAGCGAAAGCAGTAGCGTATCGTCCAGTGCCCGCACCCTGTGAGTACGTTGTCACTACCATTTTAGCACAACCTTAGAAGGACCCATACATGACACTGCCTACAGCACAAATAATTGAGCTCCAATGCAGAGCACCACAGGAAGAGAAATACATTTGGCTCAAGTGAGGTTGTATACAATCACCCACTGACCTCTTATGGAGACAGAAATGCACTGGCAAGTCAGTAATGCCTTTTGAATGACTTCACACACCATTTGAGAAATTGCGCTACCCCTGTCACTGTTTGAAGCAACACATTGCAGAAGACATCAAGTAGGACTGGTTCATACCAAACCTCCAGGAACAACTCACAACCATGGTTATACAATGCACAACATGTCAAGTGTTCAGCACTGGAATGACATTCTGCACGTTGTGAGGCATCCTGCCCTGCCCCATCAGCCCATTCTGCAAACTCCATATCGATTGTGCGGACATGGGTGAGAGATGTAACGGAGCACAATATCTCATAGTTGTGGTCTGCCCCTTCTCCCGGTGGGTTGAGGCTGGCCCTTATGTCCACCCAGATGCCAGATGTTCTGCAAAATGTCTGTTCTGCAAGGTCTTTCCTCACTGGGGAGTTTGTGACATTCTATGATCCAATAATGGCACACACTTTTTCAATGAGCCCTTCAAAGAAATCACAGCACTGCTTGGCATTAAACACTATATGTGTTCAATGTATCATCCCCAAGCAAATGGCGTTGTGGAACGAATCAACAGCCTTCTCAAGAGTAAACTCTCCAAACTTTCAAGATCGTCAGGTCCGGATGGTCTACCACCATGTGTCTTGAAGGATGATCCCCACTTCTGGGCGCCAATCTTTACCTCTCTAATACTTCAAGAACTAACCCATCATATTTCTTCAAATGTAATTCTTTCTCGTTTTCAGACCGGTTTTAGGAAATCAATGGGCACACAATTAAACACAACGATCTTAGCTCACCTGTTGGCATCATCACATCAATCGATCAATGGACCCATATATATGGCGTTCTTTGATTTATCATCAGCCTTTGAAAGTGTGATCAGAAGTCTCCTCTGGGCCAAAATGCAAAAATATGGCATCCCATCACATCTTATTGCTATAATTGCATTGTTACATGACAACACTAATTATCAAATCAAAATTGATCGTACTGGATCTTTAACCGGCCTAATACCAAATGCTAGAGAAGTTAAACAGGGTTGCTACTTGTCATCCATACTGTTTAACCTCTATCTAGCGGATGTTGACAACCTATGGATCAATCAGGATACATATCCAGTGAAACTCGGTAGTTTACGTATTAACTGGATAGCTTTCGCTGATGATATGATCCTTTTCGATCGTACTCCATACGGTCTTCAAAATAATTGACCTTTTCAATGGGTTTTGTATGCAACACAATCTGATTACTAATTCCGAAAAATCAAATATAACTATATTCTCAAATAAAAACAGATATGTGGCCTATAAGTATATTTATTAATAATGTGTTACAGTTTATATTTAAACTTTACACATACTGATAAATTATATAAGTTCATCATATTACTTATTACATATTACATATTGTTTCTAATCAGCTAGTCAACTAATCAATTATAAGAGATAAAAATACAAGAAACATGTTTAAAATACCATTAAACACAGCATAGTTTGGGCTTATTACACTTACAATTCTTCAGATCATTCAGACTTAATAACGATTGCACATACTGAGAATACTAAAACACATATAACAGAGATCATGAACCACTACCATAATCTATAACCTGCTGTTTAACTAATTCATATAGAGATCTTCAAAGTTCTTTCAATTTCCGACCATACTCTAAAGGTGGCGATCTGCAACTGCATACTCTGAGTGTTCATGAGGCGTTGCCAGAAGGCAGGTTCCCTTATGAACTCCGTATCATGGACAAAGTTGCCAAAATTTACTATGTAAGTATCCATCATATTTACACATCTGGAGAGTACATGATACGCTGTTTCTTTGCATCCTTTATTCTTACAAAGTCTACAATATCTCTCTGTAGAAGTCAAACCGTTATGTTTGCTTTTGTTAGTCAGCAGCTGTAGATTATCAACCCTGAGTAAGAGTAGAAATCGTCTAAGTCTACTAGAGGGACTGAGGGATAAATATGGCTGCATTTGTTTAAATGTATAGAGCATGTGATGAATAAATTTGTATTTTGGAAGCTTGTCAAGGTGTGCTTAATTTTCTAGCCAGTCCCAAAGGTCGATTTTTTTAGATAGTGCTTTTTTTTGAGGATCAGTAAGTTTCTCTCCACTCATAGTCCAACATATTGTCCTCAGAAGGGCTTCGATCTCCTTTTTCAGATGGCATTTGGTGGATTCCTTTGTACTTTCCATGCTAAATTCTTTTAATAGTCGAGACTCTGGTTGATTAGCCATCTTTAAGTACAGTTCTGCTCTCCTTTTCAGGACAATAGACCTCAGTGAGGAAACCCCAACTTCCAATCTTAGCAATGCCATTGGGATAGATTGAGGGAGACCTAGGATTCTTCTCCAGAACTTCCCCTCTATCACTTGTAGCCAGCTTAAATCCATCTGTAGTAGCGCTTCCAATCCATAAACCACCATTGGGGTTAGTACCTGGGTGTAGATTTGACGGATTCCATATAGTGACATTCCACAGTTCTGCCTTGCAAATTGGCTGATCAATGACGTTACTTGTGCTGCCCGATGTTTTCTTGTTTGAATACAGATGTTATAACCCAACTTGGCCTCTATTTCGACCCCTAGATATTTATATTGTTGGGTATATTTAATTTCTATTTCATGCAAAATTAATCTGGGTCGTGCTATCTTCTTATGTGAAAAAGCCATCACCTGAGTTTTCTCCTGGTTGATGATTAGGTCGTTGTTTGTAGCATATTCCCACAGCTTCAGTGCGGACCTCCGTAAGCCACTAAATGTGTGATCCATAATAATCAAATCATTGGCATACGCTAGTACCGCACAGTGGATGGTACCGACAACAGGAGGACAATTATGTTCACTTAAGATGACACCTGGTAGATCATATGTGAACAAATTGTACAAGAATGGGGCCGTCACACAACCCTGCTTGACGCCTCGGTTTTGTGGGATCTTTGCTGTGAAGTCCCCCTGATTACTAAGTCTGCAGGCCACTGTGTTGTCCTCATGCAGTAATTTTAGATAGTACAGGAGGATCTCGGAGCAACCTAATAGTTCAAGTTTTGCCCATAGTTTTTCACGACGAACCGAGTCAAAGGCTGCTTTAAAGTCTACAAACAAAGCATATAAAGGTGGATTTCCTTTCCTCATTGCTTTTGTGCGCAGGGTGTCCAAGATAATAATATTATGGGTTGTTGAATATCCTCTCCGGAAGCCACTTTGAAATGTATTGAATATTTCAGTTTTGGACGCCCATTCTTCTAATTTCTCCAATAGAAGTGCTGCAAAGAGTTTCCCTGTGCAGTCTAACATTGAAAGTAGTCTGTAATTACAGGGATCTTTCTTGACTCCTTTCTTAAAGATTGGAATTAAATAGGCATGTTGCCATGATTTAGGAATCCTCCCGACTGCTAGTACTTTGCCAAATAATATGCTTACAAATTTAGCCCAAAATTCCGGCTGGCTCCTCAGTACAGCATTTGAGAGACCATTGGGCCCAGGAGCCCTAGATGACTTAAGCTTTTTAATTTTACAAATTAAATGTTCATTTGTTAAGTTGAATGGGACGGACCTTGGTGTCATCTTTTCTACCGGCTTACCCACCTCTTCATTGGGGATATTTCGGCACATAAGGAAGTCTGACCATTCATTTGCACTTATCGGGTTGATCAGATCCCTACAGCCATTGCCCCTTGCTTGGCCAAGTAAAGACCATATGCTTCTCGAGTTTTTGGAGCATATGATTTGAACCATTGACTGCCATTGCTTAAGTTTTTGCTCAATTCTTTTGGCTTTAATCCACCCTCTGTATTTGTTTTTTATGGTTCTGCATACTCCGTGATAGTCTCCAAAGGATTTGCTAGTCCATTTAGCCTGTCGAATTTCAGCTCTCAACTTGCGTTTGGCATCTCTTATACTTTTGTCGTATGTTACTGACATTTTATTTTCTGTCGCTATTTGGTTTACTGCAGATGTCGCATGTAGAGAGGAAAAAGTGGTGGCCCATTGTTTCACCTCATTTAAGGACATGTTTTGGAGCTGGGACAGTATGTTATCGTCCATAGTTTGTACCGAATTTCCAGCCGCGTTAATGTTTTTATCCGACCAGCGTATTCGAGTGCCCGAGTGATTAGATGACATGTCCCCCAGGGGTTTAGTATATGCAGCTGTCATGCCTATATTACTCATTAACACGAGAGTAGAGTGGTCGCTCCAATCATTTGTGGTGATCTTTAGATCTCTTACTTTCAGGGCCATCTGTGGGCTCACAAATATATAGTCCAAGGCACTTTTTGCTTTCCTACTATGCCAGGTATAGTTTCCAGGATTGTCGCTTGGGGTTCTACCGTTTATCATCTCCATTTCCCATTCATTAAAAAATGTCTGCCAAGAGGTACCAATTGGATCTTTAATTTTATGTTTCATATTATTTGATGGATTCAGCAGGGGATTATTCGTAGAACCAGCTACGCCTGACATATGACAATTAAAGTCCCCAGCGATAATTACCGATTTATTAGTCGGATCAATCACCCATGCTGCTAGTAATTCATGGATTGCTTCTTGAAGAGGTTCGGTTCCATTTCCATAAGGTGGGCTATATAGATTAATGATGAGTATGTTTTCTTTGCCTCCATCACTTATGCTCTCCATTTCCACTGCAATCACTTTATCGCTGGATAATGTCTCCAGCTGTCTAGATTTAACAGTGTTTCTAATACCTATGATCAGTCCTCCATATGGTCTCCCTCTCCTTCCCTTCATCGCAGGAGATTGGTAAATTGAATAACCGTTAAGGATAATAGATGTCCTCAACCAGGTCTCTTGCAGACATATACAAGTGTTTTCAGTTAAGAGGTGGAGAGAACCTGTCGAGGCAAATAGATGCTTAAAACCTCTGCAATTCCATGATACCAGTGAGAGAGTTCAATTTGAGTTCACCACCTTCGGTAATGCTGATATTAGCCAAGTTAACACATTTTGGACATCAGCTATCGCTACCTGGTCGCTTTTCAGTTTAGGCAGGCTTTTGGTAGGTTCTTTTACCACTAACGGAATTTTACGTGGCCAATTTGGATCCTCCTGGTCAGGATCGGTATCTACTTCGATGTCGACTTCTCGAAGACTTTCTTTGTAGCTTCGTATCAATTGGGCAGAAGAAATAATTTTACAATGGATGGCGGAAACATTGGCATTGGGCACTTGCAGCGGCTCAACAAATTCAAAGTCATCTGATCTTAGTACTCGTAGTTGTGGGACAGCGTGGAGTCTAGTCATTAGCTCAGTTCTAGCAAGCCAGCAGTTTTCACTTTGTTGGTACACATTTTTAATGAGGCATATCCTGTTCTCTTTGGGAAAAACCTCCTTATTCTTAGGGTTGGCCACAGGTTCCGTATAGCTTTGATCGGTGTCAGCTGGTATGTTACCTTCACCATCTATTACATAAAACTCCTCTGGCTGTTCTGTATCAGCTATATTAACAGGTACGGGGGTAGTTCCACCTTCTATATCGTGGTCCCCTTCATCATCTGACAGTACCCAGCTTGTTAGATAGCCAGCTTGCTTCTTCTTGCGTTTACCCCCACCTGTAATTGGTTTCCTCGGTTTTTTCTTGTTCTTCCCTGGTGTCTCGATCTCCATTACCGGGGGTATCACCTCACCAGCCTTCTTTCTCATTGCAGCTCTTTTAGCAAGTCTCCGCTGTTTACGGGAGAGAAATACTTCAAATGTGTTAATTATATTAGGAGGCCTTTCTGGGTTTTCCACTGTCTCGGTTGCTGTTGGTGTTGAGACCGAGCTCACCTCTGAAGGTCTGACAGTAGTTGTTTCTGCAGCAGGGATTTGTGTATGTATGCTTAATGTGGTTTCCAATATGCGTCCACACATTTTTAGCAGGATCTTAAGTGCAAATTGTACAGATGCAACTGACGATTGTAATTCAGCCAGATCTATGGGGCTGGGTGATGTGATACAGCTTGCGTCCTCCTCTCTAAGTTCCAGCTCGGAGTCGTTGTGGATTTCTAAATTAGGTGTTGTTGATAATCTCACAAGGCCGGCTTTCAGTGATTGAGTAGCTCCCTCGATTTGATCTCTCGGAGCCGGTTGTAATGTTTTGATCACCGCAGGTGTCATTGATCTTTGCATAGAGAGGCATAGCTCCAGTAGAGAGTTATTATCAATATCTCCAAAGCTCTCTTGATCCTGCAGGTCCGTATTATTCGCCTCCCCCTCATCCATAATGGTAGAGTTGTTTTCAGGGTGTAGGTTCACTGGAAAGAAATCTGTTATTGCACCTTTGGTAACCGGTGCTAGCTTTGTTGGCTTCACATTGTCCATCGCTCTCTCACCTTTCGTTGGGCTATTCCCTATTTTCCGCTGTCGCAGATTGTAGGGTGCTTGGAGCTTCTTACGTGGAGGCATAGGGTTACTCTGTTTTAAGTCGTTATTAATATGTAAAGCTGTGCTGTCTGAAAATTGATCCACTATAGACGCTATGAGTTCAGCAGCACAATAATAGCTTCAGGGTCACAGTAGGTGCGCTTGCCTTTCAGTGCTCGCTATCAACAAAATTCAGACCCTAATGCTCTTATCTTAAAAGTAAGGTGAGTATAACTTGTAGTGTGCTGCTGTAGATCCAAAAATTAAAAATAGGGTCCTCAGTAGTGCTTTTACCGCCCTACTTAGTCACATAAGTGTCCCCAGACCAGCTCGCCGAGTTCCCTATGGATGTTACAATTGTACTGGCATATATTATGGTGTCAGCGGTCACCTTAATCTAAATATTGCAATGCAATGTACATTGGATCAACCATGGGGCTGGCCACTCAGCAAACGGCTTAGCGTGAAGAGAAACACGATACCTGTATGTTAGTCGACCGTGTCTGGGTCAAAGGCCCACCCTGAGATCAGGTTCCTGTGGCAATACCTCTTTTGCTCGCCTCCAGCAGGCTTCCAGCAAGCCCAGATCACTCCGGATGCCACACACGTTCGAGCCCCGGCTACAGCTGTCAGGTGTTGCTGAGAGGTGAGACGTGTAAAATCAGCCCGCCGCAACACAGCAGCTCACACACGGTTCAAGCCTCTAACGGAGCCATAAAAGTCCAGGTGCCGCGATTTCAGTCGTCAGGAGTCAGGAGTTGCGAGTGCTGATCTGTGTCGGGCCAGCCCTCCAGCGAGCCCCCAGCTGAGCCAGAGCACTCCGGGCGCCACGCACTTTCGCGCCCGTTAAAACGTGTCAAGCCAGCATACCGTTACACAGCAGCTCACACCCGGCTCGCTGCTCGCGGCTCGCGTCTCCCTCTCACTCGCAGCTCCGTCGCAGCTCCAACACCCCGAGCGTCGCAAGTCTGGAAGTCAAGCCGCACTTCTCCAGCGCACGTAGGGATCACGCCGAGGCCGCTTCCGACTTCCTCCACTCAAAGTGGACCTTAGGGGGCAGAGCAATACAACATATGAAGGAGTTAATTTATCTAGGTTATAACCTAACCACCACTAACTCACTGGCAAAATGGTAAAACTTGTTCTCCATCAAAGTAGTCCCCTTATAGATCAAATGCAAATCATTTCCATCAAGTTGTGCACATTTTCCCTAATTCCTTTGATAGATTTCTACCGACTCAAAGTAGAGTTTATTCTATTGTATGGACATGACCTTTGCCTAATGGGTATAGGCGAGTGTTTAAATAAGACCCAAGGTCTAATATGGAAAACGGTACTTCATCTTCCAAAAAGCTTACCAAATGTCTGCATAATCCACGAACTGGGAATATCCTCGTTAGTAATTAGATTTCAATGGCGTAGACTCAGCAATTTTTGCAAAATGCTACAAGCACCATATAATTCTCTGTACGTGGATCTAGCTGACATGATGAACAAGGAATCTCCTACTTCCATGACAAGATTCAAAAGACTAATGTTTTCCAAACTCTGTAGGCTGGGCTTGACAGACTATGATCTGATGTACCGTTCAGCGATTGTGAAAAAAAAAACCTTTCAATTGGACTGGGCTAATACATTGGATAAACTAGCAAATTATTCACAATTAGCGGAATATGCTATATTTAGGCATAAACAAATTCCTAGACTATCCTATCTAAAGATCTGTCCGAGTGTCCAGGTTAGACAACTGTATATGAGAGTTAGGTTTAATCTCTTTCTTACTAAAGAACACATTAAGTTCCAAGTCAACTGATGACAAATATGCTGATTCTGTAACAGCCCGAAAGAAACAGAACTCTAAAACATTTAACACTTTACTGCAAGAGATTTGAAAGCACACGTTTCAGAGTACTCAGAAAGTTCATGGGGAATAACTAATTTCTAGCCATGGAATCACTGTGGATTTCTTGCATGTGGGCGGAACACAAATCATTGCTTCTCGCGTTAACACATTTTTTATTGCTTATTCAGATAAGCCTAGATGAAAATGAGTAACATCTTAGGCAAATATTTTGCCTAAACGTCAAACCACATCCAACTATGTAATCCACAAGTGAGTTATGTTTTACAATAACATTCATCTATGTACATTTTATTAAGCAAAATTGAATGGCATACACATGCTTTAATGTAAGAGGTCACTAACCTTGTCAACAATATGTGTTGTGTCAAACTTTGAGTCTCTCAACAAATCTGTTTCAAACAAGGAAAATTGGCATTTAAAAACATCCACTGCTATACAAGGAATATTGGAATTTCTATAATGTTACCTTACTCAGTTGGTATAATTTAGTTCTGAAAAATGTAATGTTGGTGTTTGATTACTTCATTAATCATTGTTCATAGTGTCAATTCACAGTGTATTGCATTTTTTTTTTATGTTTCTATATAATTCATGAATTTAGATTGACAAGGTCAAGTGGTTTCTTTTCCAAGACCCAATGGTGAGATATTTTCTTCTCTTTTGCGTGGGAGATTTGGGTTTTGTTCTGTGTTTTTTGAGTTTGATCACAGTGTTGTTATGGCTTTGAGAATTTGGGTTTGAATGTTCAATGGTTAGCCTGGATTCATTTACATGAATAAATTTTTAATATGCGTTAGATATATATGCTGTATGTTAACAAGCAAATGTTAGTTACTTAAGGATTTTATGAGTGAATGGATAAGTCTTAGAAGTCTTTGTTACCATGTTAACATGTTGTTAAAATGTATAGGAATTAATCTGTTTTTTCTTTTTTTTAATTGTGAAACCTTTGGTTGAAGCAATCTTTGTATTCACAAATTGTATTGTAAAGGTGCTTGCATCAAACACAATTTTAAATTAAAAAAAATATATAATTTACCCTTACTAAGTCCATTGAATATGACCCAGATAATTCCAGGATGATATGGGTGTCGTCCGCATAATTTGCAAAGCACACACCCATACCATCCAAGAGGTCACACAGAGGTCTTGTGTAAATGTTAAACAAGAGAGGTGACAGGCACAACCCCTGCAGCCCCCACAGTTTAGAGTAGTCTGTTGTGATTGACATTCATTCTTTGCTACTCGTGCCATCCTTGGGCCAAGAAAGGTTTTAAACCACTCTGCAGCTTTAGTTGAACATTTTCCAACTTTAATCAGCCTGTCTGTCATTAGCTCATGATTTACCAAATCAAACGTGGCTGACAGATCGAGGAGTAATAATAAGACTTGGCCTCCCTTATCGATAATATTTGACTTCAAGTCCAAAAGCGCTGTCTCAGTGCCATATTTCAAACAGAAGCCTGATTGTCCTGTAGCAAGAATTCTCTGTTGTTCAACAAAATCCTGATGTTTTAGACATGCCATTTTATAAAGAATCTTCAACAAAAAAGGAACATTTGTTACTTGCCTAAAACTTGCCGGGTCACCAGGATCCAGGTTCTCCTTTTTCAACAGGCACGTAATTGACGCTTCGTTTCAAAAGTCTGGTACCTGGTATTCATAAAAAGAATGATCTTTAAAATCCATTACCCGTGATAGGGACAAAGACTTACAGGCCGATTCATGGAATTAATGTGTGCCGAAAATTCCTGCGCAGAGTTGCCAAAACGTGCGAATCGCAGTGCAAGTGCGAAAATCGCAGGGAAACCAGCGCACATCGATTCATGGAAGTCCGTGCGCGAGAAAAATATTGGATGTGCGCTGAAAAAGTGTGCGGTGCACGCCGGCACACACGTCATCCAACGGCGTGGGCCACAGCCACAGCGAAATCGCACATAGTGCGGCGCACATAACAAAAGTAGGCGTGACACGGGGCGTAACACTCAGAATGGGGAAAAACGCGTGAAAATATGGGCATCACGGGGGAAGTACAGGAGGCAAGTGCGCGGAAAGTCCACACGCTCACCTACAACTCGTATTATGGAATCAAATAGGGCAAACCAGCGCACAGGCAAAGACGCGCACAAGGCCAAACAAGTCCACCACAAGAAAGCAGGCGGTAGCGTCCCTGTGCCTGAAATAAATGTGCACCAAAACGTGCGCTAACAAAAAGCACCTATATACAGCTATGATGAGAGATCCATACTGTGGCCCTCTAGGACAAATGAGGTGCAAAGGGGTACGTAACAAACACGGACACCCGCTGTGTGAAAAATAGCGTGTGCATGTATTTCTGGGTGCGCAGGAAGTTCCACACACGATTGACCTGGGTACGTGTATTTCAGGGTGCGCGGGAAGTTCCACACGCGATTGTCCTTGGTACGTGTATTTCGGGGTGCACGTGAAGTTTCACACGCGATTTCAGCAGGGTACGTGTATTCCAAGGTGCACGGGAAGATTCATACGCGAATTTGCAGGGTACGTGTATTTCGGGGTGCGCGTGAAGTTCCACACGCGATTTCAGCAGTGTACGTGTACTCCGGATGCGCGGGACGTTCCACCCGCAAATCCAGAAGCCTACGTGTATTTCGGTGGTGCCGGGGAGTACTACACGTGAATTGGCCCGTGTTGGTCCTCCCAGGTGTTCCCTCTACACCCTTCACGGCCCCTGCAGGCAGCCAACACCACAGGGGACTACCCTGCACCCCTGCACATGTCCCGCAGGCAGCCCATCCACCATGGACGTTCCCCAAGCCAACCCACATGTCACCTTGCATTACTGCCAACCAATACATGTCTCCCAGCAACCCCACCCCCAAGCATCCAGAGGTACCCTCCACCAGGCCCCCACTCATGACTCCTAGCACCCCCACCCCCCAGCATCCAGGGGCACCCTCCACCAGGCCCCCACTCATGTACAACTCATGTCTCCCTGCACCCCCACGCCCCAGCAGTCAGGGGCACCCTCCACCAGGCCCTTACTCATGTCGCCCTGCACCCCCACCCCCCAGCATCCAGGGGCACCCTCAACCAGGCCCCCACTCATGTCCCCCTGCACCCCCACCCCCCAGCATCCAGGGGCACCTGCCAGCAGGCCCCCACTCATGTCCAACTCATGTCTCCCTGCACCCCCACCCCCCAGCAGTCAGGGGCACCCTCCACCAGGCCCCCACTCATGTCTCCCTGCACCCCCAACCCCCAGCATCCAGGGGCACCCTCCACCAGGCCTCCACTCATGTCCCCTTGCACCCCCGACCCCCAGAATCCAGGGGCACCTGCCAACAGGCCTCCACTCATGTCCAACTCATGTCCCCCTGCACCCCCACCCCCCAGCACTGTGGGCCGCCTGCCAGCAGGCCCCCACTCATGTCCAACTCATGTCTCCCTGCACCCCCACCCCCCAGCAGTCAGGGGCACCCTTCAGCAGGCCCCCACTCATGTCCCCCTGCAAACCATCACCCAGCAGTCAGGGGCACCCTCCAACGGGCCCACACTCATGTCTCCCAGCACCCCCACCCCCCAGCATCCAGGGGCAACCTCCACCAGGCCCCCACTCCTGTCCCCCTGAACCCCCACCCCCAGCATCCAGGGGCAATTGCCAGTAGACTCCCACTCATGTCCAACTCATGTCTCCCTGCACCCCCACCCCCCAGCAGTCAGGGGCACCCTCCACCAGGCCCCCACTCATGTCTCAGAGCACCCCCACCCTCCAGCAGTGCAGGGCACCTGCCAGCAGGCCCCCACTGATGTCCAACTTGGTTTATAGTCAAAATCTCGAAAATTAAAATCTCGAAAAAAAAGCACAAATTAAAAATCTCGAAAAAAAAAATATCGAATTTTTTTCAATGCGTTTTTTATCAAAATGGGGGGGTTCCCCCCGCAACCCCACTTTTTTCATTTTTTTTTTATTTAACCCCTTTTTTTACTTACCTGACCCGAAAACACATATAAATAAATAAATAAAAAAATCAATATTTTTTTTTCGAGATTTTTAATTCGTGCTTTTTGTAATTCGAGATTTTATTTTCGGTATTTTGACCGAATACCGTCCAAATCATGCCCCCCTACACCCCCATCCCCCAGCAGACAGGGGCACCCTCCACCAGGCCCCCACTCATGTCTCCCAGCACCCCCACCCCCCAGCAGTGCAGGGCACCTGCCAGCAGTCCCCCACTCATGTCCAACTCATGTTCCCCTGCACCCCCACCCCCCAGCAGTCAGGGGCACCCTCCACCAGGCCCCCACTCATGTCCCCCAGCACCCCCACCCCCCAGCATCCAGGGGCACCCTCCACCAGGCCCCCACTCATGTCTCCCAGCACCCCCACCCCCCAGCAGTGCAGGGCACCTGCCAGCAGGCCCCCACTCATGTCCAACTCATACCTCCCTGCACCCGCACCCCCCAGCAGTCAGGAGCACCCTAAACCAGGCCCCCACTCATGTCTCCCAGCACCCCACCCCCCGGCAGTGTAGGGCACCTGCCAGCAGGCCCCCACTCATGTCCAACTCAAGTCCCCTCGGACCCCCACCCCCCAGCAGTCAGGGGCACCCTCCACCAAGCCCCCACTCATGTCTCCCAGCACCCCCACCCCCCAGCAGTACAGGGCACCTGCCAGCAGGCCCCACCTCATGTCCAACTCATGTCCTCCTGCACCCCCACCCCCAGCAGTCAGGGGCACCCTCCACCAGGCCCCCACTCATGTCTCCCAGCACCCCCACCCCCCAGCATCCAGGGGCACCCTCCACCAGGCCCCCACTCATGTCTCCCAGCACCCCCACCCCCCAGCAGTGCAGGGCACCTGCCAGAAGGCCCCCACTCATGTCCAACTCATGTCTCCCTGCACCCCCACCCCCAGCAGTCAGGGGCACCCTCCACTAGGCCCCCACTCATGTCTCCCAGCACCCCCACCCCCCAGCAGTGCAGGGCACCTGCCAGCAGGCCCCCACTCATGTCCTACTCATGTCCCCCTGAACCCCCACACCCCAGCAATGTGGGGCACCTGCCAGCAGGCCCCCACTCATGTCCAATTCATGTCTCCCTGCATCCCCACCCCCCAGCAGTCAGAGGCACTCTCCACCAGGTCCCCACTCATGTCTCCCTGTACCCCCACCCCCCAGCATCGAGGGGCACCCTCCACCAGGCCCCCACTCATGTCTCCCAGCACCCCCACCCCTCAGCAGTGCAGGGCACCTGCCAGCAGGCCCCCACTCATGTCCAACTCATGTCTCCCTGCACCCCCACCCCCCCAGCAGTCAGGGCCACCCTCCACCAGGCCCCCACTCATGTCTCCCAGCACCCCCACCCCCCAGCAGTGCAGGGCACCTGCCAGAAGGCCCCCACTCATGGCCAACTCATGTCTCCCTGCACCCCCACCCCCAGCAGTCAGGGGCACCCTCCACTAGGCCCCCACTCATGTCTCCCAGCACCCCCACCCCCAGCAGTGCAGGGCACCTGCCAGCTGGCCCCCACTCATGTCCAATTCATGTCTACATGCACCCCCACCCCCCAGCAGTCAGAAGCACTCTCCACCAGGCCCCCACTCATGTCTCCCAGCACCCCCACCCCCCAGCAACCAGGGGTACCCTCCACCAGGCCCCCACTCATGTCTCCCAGCACCCCCACCCCCCAGCAGTGCAGGGCACCTGCCAGAAGGCCCCCACTCATGTCCAACTCATGCCTCCCTGCACCCGCACCCCCCAGCAGTCAGGGGCACCCTCCACCAGGCCCCCACTCATGTCTCCCAGCACCCCACCCCCCAGCAGTGTAGGGCACCTGCCAGCAGGCCCCCACTCATGTCCAACTCATGTCCCCCCGGACCCCCACCCCCCAGCAGTCAGGGGCACCCTCCACCAAGCCCCCACTCATGTCTCCCAGCACCCCCACCCCCCAGCAGTGCAGGGCACCTGCCAGCAGGCCCCACCTCATGTCCAACTCATGTCCTCCTGCACCCCCACCCCCCAGCAGTCAGGGGCACCCTCCACCAGGCCCCCACTCATGTCTCCCAGCACCCCCACCCCCCAGCATCCAGGGGCACCCTCCACCAGGCCCCCACTCATGTCTCCCAGCACCCCCACCCCCCAGCAGTGCAGGGCACCTGCCAGAAGGCCCCCACTCATGTCCAACTCATGTCTCCCTGCACCCCCACCCCCAGCAGTCAGGGGCACCCTCCACTAGGCCCCCATTCATGTCTCCCAGCACCCCCACCCCCCAGCAGTGCAGGGCACCTGCCAGCAGGCCCCCACTCATGTCCAACTCATGTCCCCCTGAACCCCCACACCCCAGCACTGTGGGACACCTGCCAGCAGGCCCCCACTCATGTACAATTCATGTATCCCTGCACCCCCACCCCTCAGCAGTCAGGAGCACTCTCCACCAGGCCCCCACTCATATCTCCCTGCACCCCCACCCCCAGCATCGAGGGGCACCCTCCACCAGGCCCCCACTCATGTCTCCCAGCACCCCCACCCCTCAGCAGTACAGGGCACCTGCCAGCAGGCCCCCACTCATGTCCAACTCATGTCTCCCTGCACCCCCACCCCCCAGCAGTCAGGGCCACCCTCCACCAGGCCCCCACTCATGTCTCCCAGCACCCCCACCCCCCAGCAGTGCAGGGCACCTGCCAGAAGGCCCCCACTCATGTCCAACTCATGTCTCCCTGCACCCCCACCCCCAGCAGTCAGGGGCACCCTCCACTAGGCCCCCACTCATGTCTCCCAGCACCCCCACCCCCAGCAGTGCAGGGCACCTGCCAGCTGGCCCCCACTCATGTCCAATTCATGTCTCCATGCACCCCCACCCCCCAGCAGTCAGAAGCACTCTCCACCAGGCCCCCACTCATGTCTCCCAGCACCCCCACTCCCCAGCATCCATGGGTACCCTCCACCAGGCCCCCACTCATGTCTCCCAGCACCCCCACCCCCCAGCAGTGCAGGGCACCTGCCAGCAGGCCCCCACTCATGTCCAACTCATGCCTCCCTGCACCCGCACCCCCCAGCAGTCAGGGGCACCCTCCACCAGGCCCCACTCATGTCTCCCAGCACCCCACCCCCCAGCAGTGTAGGGCACCTGCCAGCAGGCCCCCACTCATGTCCAACTCATGTCCCCCCGGACCCCCACCCCCCAGCAGTCAGGGGCACCCTCCACCAAGCCCCCACTCATGTCTCCCAGCACCCCCACCCCCCAGCAGTGCAGGGCACCTGCCAGCAGGCCCCACCTCATGTCCAACTCATGTCCTCCTGCACCCCCACCCCCAGCAGTCAGGGGCACCCTTCACCAGGCCCCCACTCATGTCTCCCAGCACCCCCACCCCCCAGCATCCAGGGGCACCCTCCACCAGGCCCCCACTCATGTCTCCCAGCACCCCCACCCCCCAGCAGTGCAGGGCACCTGCCAGAAGGCCCCCACTCATGTCCAACTCATGTCTCCCTGCACCCCCACCCCCCCAGCAGTCAGGGCCACCCTCCACCAGGCCCCCACTCATGTCTCCCAGCACCCCCACCCCCCAGCAGTGCAGGGCACCTGCCAGAAGGCCCCCACTCAAGTCCAACTCATGTCTCCCTGCACCCCCACCCCCAGCAGTCAGGGGCACCCTCCACTAGGCCCCCACTCATGTCTCCCAGCACCCCCACCCCCAGCAGTGCAGGGCACCTGCCAGCAGGCCCCCACTCATGTCCAACTCATGTCCCCCTGATCCCCCACACGCCAGCACTATGGGGCACCTGCCAGCAGGCCCACACTCATGTCCAATTCATGTCTCCCTGCACCCCCAGCCCCCAGCAGTCAGGGGCACTCTCCACCAGGCCCCCACTCATGTCTCCCTGCACCCCCACCCCCCAGCATCCAGGGGCACCCTCCACCAGGCCCCCACTCATGGCTCCCAGCACCCCCACCCCCCAGCAGTGCAGGGCACCTTCCAGCAGCCCCCCACTCATGTCCAACTCATGTCTCCCTGCACCCCCACCCCCCGGCAGTCAGGGGCACCCTCCACCAGGCCCCCACTCATGTCTCCCAGCACCCCCACCCCCCAGCAGTGCAGGGCACCTGCCAGCAGGCCCCCAATCATTCCAACTCATGTCCCCCTGCACCCCCACCCCCCAGCACTGTGGGGCACCTGCCAGCAGGTCCCCACTCATGTCACCCTGCACCACTACCCCCGAGCATCCAGGGGCAGCGTCCACCAGGCCTCCATTCATGTCACCCAGCACCCCCACCCCCCAGCAGTGCGGGGCACCTGCCTGCAGGCCCCCACTCATGTCCAACTCATGTCCCCCTGCACCCCCACCCACCAGCAGTCAGGGGCACCCTCCACCAGGCCCCCACTCATGTCTCCCAGCACCCCCTCCCCCAGCAGTGCAGGGCACCTGCCAGCAGGCCCCCACCCATGTCCAACCCATGTCCCCCTGCACCCCCACCCCCCAGCAGTCAGGGGCACCCTCCACCAGGCCCCCACTCATGTCCAATTCATGTCTCCCTTCACCCCCACCCCCCAGCAGTCAGGGGCACCCTCCAACAGGTCCCTACTCATATCTCCCAGCACCCCCACCCCCCAGCAGTGCAGAGCACCTGCCAGAAGGCCCCTACTCATGCCCAACTAATGTCCCTCTGCACCCCCACCCCCCAGCAGTCAGGGGCAACCTCCACCAGGCTCCACTCATGTCTCCCAGCACCCCCACCCCCCAGCATCCAGGGGTACCCTCCACCAGGCCCCCATTCATGTCTCCCAGCACCCCCACCCCCCAGCAGTGCGATTGGCCTGAGTACGTGTATTTCAGGGGTGCGCGGGTAGTTTTACATGCAATTTCAGCAGGGTACGTGTATTACGGGTCAGCGTGAACTTCCACACACGATATCAGCAGGGTATGTGTATTACGGGGTTCGCGTGAACTTCCACACGCGACTGGGCCTGGGATAGTGGGGTACGTGTATTCCTGGGGTGGCGGGGAAGATTTACACGCATCTGGGCCTGGGAGAGGGTGTTACGTGTATTCCTGGGGTGGGCGGGAAGATTTACACGGTCGCCCTCATCGCGCCAAAAAAGACGGTCCAATCCGGAAACACGTACGCCAGCATGAAGCAGGCGCACGTCAACTCACAGGAAGCAGGCGTACGTTGACCCGCGCAGCATAAAAGTGTGCGCAAACAACAAACAAGCCCAGATGCCAGGATGAATATACTGTTCCTAGCAGCAGTGGCCGTGGGATACCGCAGGAGGAGGAGGAGGATAGTCAGGGCCAGAATCTTTACACCCAGAACCAGCCTTTTTGGTATGCCTGATGACCAGGTGTATGGGAGGTATAGGTTTCCACCTCACATAATACTCGACCTGGTCAGTGAGTGGGAGGATGACCTCACATCACCCACCCTGTGCTCCCAAGCACTCAGCCCCCTGGAAAAGGTCCTTAATGTACTGCACTTCTTGGCTACCGGATCATTTTAGCGGACAAGTGCCATAGTGGGGGGAGTGTCACAGGCCACGCAGTCACGGTGCCTACACCAGGTGTTGGCCATCATCACTGCACGCCCATAAGTCTGCAGGCACATATACCTGCCCAGAACACCTGCAGAAAGGCAGGCTGTCAGCCAGGATTTCTATGGGGTGGCACAATTCCCCAAAGTGCTAGGTGCCATGGATTGCACCCATGTGGCTCCACGTCCCCCCAAGGCATCTGAGCACATCTATAGAAACCGCAAGCACTGGCATTCCATCAACATCCAGGTAGTATGTGATGCCAAGGGAATCATCACCTCAGTATATGCCAACTATCCAGGGTCCACCCACGACAGCTTCATTTACAGGATGTCAACCCTAAACCGGGACATGGAAGCTGGGCGGCATGGCGATGCATGGCTGCTTGGTGAGTATAAATGCCACTGCACACGCATGCATGTCAGATACAGAGTAATGTCTCTACCCCACTAATGATACCCATCACCACCTCCCCAGGGGACAGTGCCTACCCTCTGAGCACCCACATGATGACGCCAATTCGGAACCCCATCACGCCTCCCGAGGTAAGATACAACACAGCCCATATTGCAACCCAGGGCATAGTGGAGCGCACATTCGGAGTGCTCAAGTCACGCTTTCGCTCCCTTGACCGTTCTGGCAGGCAGCTGTTATACGCTCCCCCAGTAGTGTGCAGGATCATGGTGGCAGCATGTGTCCTGCACAATGTTGCAACACGCCGGGGCCTGGCTGTAGATATGGTGGTGCCCCCACATCCCCAACCACATACACACCCGCTGCGCATGGGAGGGGAAAGGGCACAGGGTGAGCAGCCCGTACGCAGCTGGTGGCTAATTACTTCACATAGAAATCACACCCCTGTGGAGTGCACACAGCCCTGGCACATACCATCTGACAATCAATGACTCAATCTGACAATGATGATGAATGAAGGGAGAGTCAACTCTCAGAACCATAGCAGCCTGAGATTGTTCACCTCGAAGTGTCACAATGTGTGCATCCCTACCTACACAAACACCACCAATGCAGTGTCATCAAAAGACACACTTCTATGCAGCAAAAATGAATATCCACTTGCAAAATACAACATGAGAACAGTTCTATGTCATCCAACCCCTCCCCGGTACCGCCACACAACACACCATGGCATGTAATGCTATGTGAGAGCAAACAAAGTAATCCCCACAACATGACACAAGTGTCACAAAGTACAGTGTCCCTAATGGAAACTGGCCATACATGAAATGCTCACAGTAATGCAGGACCAACAACACACATTACCAAATATTTAGCAATAATACAAATCACCTACACAACCTCAAACCTACCATAAACTTGACAGTACAGTACAGATTTAAAAAATTGGTAGACTCACTACCTGATAATGCCAGCACATCGACCACTTCCAACTGTACAGTGTGGATGAGATGGATGCAGAGGCACATATCAATACACCATGCAGTGTACAATACAACAACAATATGCACTAGGAATGTATACACAGTATTGACTACAGACTGCCCGCACAGCAAATGGGAGTCCAACCTCACTGTGTAAGTCAATGTCACTTGGGCACACCCTTTGCAAGCCCATGGAAACGGGAAGCAGGAGTGTGTGTCACACAAACCCAAGCATTTAACCAAAATTCAGGACAAGCCTGCATGTGCCCAGCCACAATACAGCATATGCCCACGGGAGCCACACAAGGCAACACACTGTCAAAAAAATAAAAAATAAAAAATAAAAAATGGCCATGTATGGGCCAGGGGGAGTGGGGGAGGCCACCCAGGAGGTCCGAGGACAGGGTGCACACCAAAACCCAACCTGTGTGGATTTTGGGGAAAAAAAACACCTCCATGGGCTCATGGCCTGGACGGCTACCCTATTGTGAGAGAATCGCTGCTGTCGCTCTCCTCACCCTCTGCAGCTGCATCAGGAGGTGGTGGTACTATGGGAGGAAGCCCACGCAAAGCCCTAGTCTGGTCCTCCATGGCAGCAAGCATGCAGGTGTGGAAGGTCTGGTTCTGGAGGATAATCGTGTGGAGGTCCCCATGCAACAACTCACAGGATATCCGGACCTCCTCCCGAGTTGCCTGCATCTCAGTTGAGAGCGTACGTGTGAGTCGCTCCAGCTGCTGTTCTGTCCTTGTGTCAGTTGAAGCCTCAAGCTCAACAAGAGTCACCCTGAGCTGACGGAGTTCTACCCTCAGGGCTTCCCTGTGGCCCTGGCACTCAATAGAAATGGCTTCCCGCAGAGTCTCCAGTGCCGCCCGTCTGTCCCTGTTGAACGCCAACATGTCCTCCCTGTGTGATTGGCAAATGGAGTCTGTTGCCTGCTGTAGTTGTTCCATCAGCCTTTCTTGGGGGACAATGGAAGTGGCCACCCTATCCATGGCCTGAGCCATCATCTCAGATGATGCTGCCTGTTGGTTTGCCATACCGTATATGGATTGCTCCCATGCGGTATTGACAGGTGGCGTACGGCCACCACGTCGGCGGGCACCACACCTTTCTGGGGCAAGGCAAACTGCGCCTTGCTGTGCCGGCACTGCCTGAGGCTGCAGGACTGCATTCCCCCTCTGATCTGCTGGCCCAGGAACAGGATCAGATGTTGCAGAGTGTGACCCTGCATCCGTAACCACCAAAGGCAGACCTACCAACACTGACATCCCCATTGAGGGTTCTACCCCTGGTGCAGGTGGGTTGGACAGTACAGAATCCCTCCCAGAAACACTTACCTTTGACGGCACATAGGCCTCATCATCCGAATCGACACCTGAATAGAGCTTGGGGGAGGTGCACCCGGAGACACCCCTTGAGAGAATGGTCTGCGGCAAGTGTGGGTTCTCACCCACCACCACACCACCTCCCTCACTGGTGCCCGGTCGGGCCTGAGACCCCTCCTGGGTCTGCACCATCTCCACAAACCCAGCAGTATCAAGAGCGTCATCCCCTGCAAAGACATGAAAGAAAAGAAATGGGAACAGGCATTAGCACCATGGCACACAATTAGGGCTGAGAAGCAACAGAACCAGTACTTCATTGACACATGTCCCACATGGCTATAACCCTCCCATGCATGCACCGTCACTGCATATGAAGGGGAGGCAAATGGCACATATTGATGACACCAAGATGGAAGACCAACACATCTGCTGCATGCTGGCTAGCAGTGCCATCACACATTGGCCTGTGATTGGCATGTCCAATACACATACATGAAACATGCCATCACACAGATGGCATGTACCATAGCTGTGTCACACATGTGACAATAGGACTGAGAAATGCTTAGTGAAAGTGGTGGAATGCAAACTATCAGCCTGAATGAACACAAAATAATACGCAACAATGTTGTGGCAAGATGACACTTCAAGGGCAACTGGCGTGATGTTGGGCTAAATGTCTACTGTTGCCAGAAGGGATACTGCAATACCCAAATCCTGGTGCCCAGAATGTATTGGATGAAGCACATGGGTGACCCAAACCACTCAGGCACACAAACCCTCACCTGGCACTCAATCAGAAGCCCTCACACACACACCATGCACATGGATGACACACACATGCATGTGCACTCACCGGACAATGCCTCGTAATCTGGCAGTTCTCCCATTCCTTGGATCTGTCCCTCTATGACGTAGGTCCCAGCAACATGCTGTGGAGTGAGTTATATGTCCTCTGCTGGAGACCCACCTCCAGTCACTAGAGTAGCGGCATGACTTGAGTCCAGCTTATTCTTTGCCCTGCGCTTCAGGTCATTCCAGCACCTGTAGCATTCATTAGCTGTGCGCCTCATGATTCCAAGGGCACTTATGATGTCCGCGATGGTCTGCCAGTGTGCCAGACGTTGTGCAGGTGTGGTCTTGGATCCTGCAGTAATCACCATTTCGCTGTCATGTGCAGACACATACTCCACAAATGCACCAAGTTAGGCCTGATTGAAGCTGGGCTTCCTTGGCGGGCCGGACTGTGTAGCCGTGTATGGGGCATCAGCCTGTACTGGATGAGCACTCTTCCTCTTCCGCTTGGAAGGTGGTGGGGATCCTGAGTGTCCTACGCCGCTCTGGACACTAGGACGAGGAGCCTCGGTGGACTGTAGACTAGGAGTGTGGGAATGAACACTCACCATGGGACTTGGTGCAGGCATTAGCTGAAGTGTGACGTAGTCAGGGGGAACAGCAGCAGGATGGACTGGGACCGACACTGTCCTGGCTTGGAGAGTCAGAGCTGGGGCGGATGGAGCTGCAGCTGCCCCTGCAGCCTCCCCACCCTGCAAACTCGGGGCAGCAGAAGACATAGCTGCCCCTGATCCACATGGCCTGGTGACACCAACGTGCACCGCCACACGTGGCCTAGACCTGCTGACCTGGAAGTCAGCCATGGAGTCACCCTGTGCCAGGTCTGGTGCCACAATGGGCTGGTCCAACAAGGGCTGAGCTGGGATGGTGTCAGCCACGTTACCCTCAATCAGGGGGGGGCATGGGTATCCCTGACTGGTCATCCACACATAGGGGGGCTAGGGGCACCCTGCAAGTCCCAGCCACATCCCCTACCGTATCCACCAAGCCCACCTCTTGAGGCTCGGCCACCTTTGCCACGCTTACCGCGTGCTCGCCTCCCAACCATGGCACTGATGTTGTTGTGCGTATGGGAGTTGCAGTAAACTATTGTCCTGGGCAATTGGGGGTCAAAGGGGTAGGGTACTAAATGGAATTCGTACCCTAGTGCTCTAGCAAGGCTGTATGTGACCCCTGTGGGAAGATGACGGGTCACGCAATGCACAGGCACCCCAAAAAAGGGAGATAATGTGCACACAACCCCTCCTAGACCACGTGTGTGGAAAAATAAACCTACACTACGCTGTGGCACCCAGAAACACAAAAATTAACTTATATGTGTCACACGCAGCCTAGAATGACCTCTGAAGGGGTATGCGACACACGGGGCAAGCACAGATGTTAAATACGTGCGCGACTCACCGTCTGCCTGGAAAAATAGCTAGAAAAAGACGCGCGTGTGCGCGTTGGCAACACCCCCGCCAAAAGAAGAATTGTAAGCTGTCTGAGGAGACAGGACAACAGAAGAAGTGAACGCAGTTTGAGGAAACAGGCCCAGGAAAAAGACAAAAAGAGAAAAAGCTGCCAGAGGTAACAGGGAGTACGAACTAGGAACGCCGTGAAGTAAATCGCGTGTGAACCGACAAGAAGTACAGATTTCACCCACTCGCTCTCCACGAAAAGCACGTACAAGGAAATGGTGTTCTACACGTACCTTTTAAACATGCCCACACGTCCAGCGTCACTTCCGCGTGTACGCGCTAAGGCCCTATCCTCCAATTACACGAGCTGCCACTCTGACGTGCAGTCATTGGACGTGTAACATGCACCCGTGTACAGGGAAACGCCCGCGCACGCACGTCACAGACGTGCACACACGCTGAGGCCCTTTCCACCAATTACACGCTTTGACACTCTGACGTGCTTATTTTTTCTACACGCCATGGAAAACGCACGTGCGCGTAACGTCATAGATGCGCCTACACGCTGGGGGCCTTTGGGCCAATGAATTCATGTACGTGTGCTGACGTGCTTATGCTCTAATGGCCTTTCCTCGAATTACACGCAGACGTGTTGGATTTTCACGTGCCAAATCACTCCGTATCAAGCTGGCCACGCGTAAGCACACGGAAGACCACGCTCCTGCCCAGAAGGCCGAATTACTGCCCCCCCAGAGCCCCGAGCACGCTCCCACCTGCCATCTTCTGCTGCCTTACTGCCTGCTGTCCACGTGCCCTGCCATTAGCTGCCTGCACATCAGCCAGGGGTGCTGGTACTGTGACCACCCCTGCTGGAACCGAAGACTCCCGACTGGGATTCCATCGCTCCACAGCCCAGCCCCAGGACCCAGTTGCCCACCCACTCCTGCCTCTGGGGTTGTCATGTCGGGCACTGCAACATCTGGCACCACTGACAACCCCCGGCCAGAGAGGCAGAGGGGCATCAGCTTCACTGCCACCGAAGTTGGTGTCCTGGTGGAGCAAGTCCTGGGGCAGTATGATGCCCTCTTCGGAAGTTTGCGCGCCGACAAGGAAGGACGGACTCAGATCTGGACGGACATCATGACTGCCATCAACGTGGAGGGGGTGGCAGTCCGACTTTTCCATCATGTCAAGAAGCGCTGGGAGGACTTCAGGTCCAGGACCCTCAACAAGGCCCGGCGCCTCTTGAAGGTAGCGGATGCTAAAGGGCGCCGGGGCCACTTGTCGGAAGATCAGATGAGAGTCCTGGAACGCATATCCCCAGCGCTCCACGTCCAGGTCCTTGAGAGCCAGACCCGTCTGGAGTCGAGCGGTAAGTGTACATGCATCCTGATTGTAAGCTGTGCGTGTGGTGGTGTGCCATTAGTGTGCAGGTTGCACATGTGTTTTTATGGGGCCAAGTATTGGGGGTGTACAGGGCCGTGAAGCAAACACATGCGAGGGGTGTCATGTGTGAGACATGGATGGTGCTTGTGTGTGTAGGCTTGCATGCCAAATTCAGATGTGTGGGCACACATGTTTGAATGAATGTGTATGTAAGTAGGCATGTTCGTGATGTCACTCATGGATGTTGGTTTCAGCTGCATGTATCTGCACTGTGTACATGTGCATGTATGTGTATTTGACAAGGGTGCAACAGAGATGCTATATATTATAAAAGAAGGATAAGATGGTAAACTTTTTCTACTTCCACCCCTCCTTCTCCCCCAACGATTAGACACCTCTGACAGATTCTCCGGCACTACAGGTCTTGACAACATAGACTGCGTGCAACAGTCCAAATTTCAAAAAACATTTTTGTTTAATACAGAATATTTAAATTAAAACATAAGATACTACCCACACCTAACACAGCGTACAAAACTACCACTAAAACCTACAAAATCTAAAAAGCTAAATTTCAAATAAACCACTTACAAATGGACACAGACAAAATCACATATCACAGTACATAGAAAAACCTAAATGTGTCACTAAAACAACATATAATCCCAACATGTTTCTGTTCTTTAAAGCCCCTTTCGGGCGAACATTCTTCAGGGGAACCTTTAAAACATCCACTATTCTTCTCAACACCGTGTTGAATGGGTAGTTTCAGGCAACCAGCCTGCAAAGAAGGGAAACAGAGGAAACGAATCAGATCCCCAGGGGAGGGGATATTACCAAATGTAAAAGTGGAGTTGGCTCAGTCAAGAGAACAATTCCACAAAAAGGTTTAGAAATTAAACCAATTAGATTTACCTTAATGTGGTGAATCTTCAACGCACGTCTGTAAATGACAGATAGGCTAATTTTTCTTCATTGAAAAACCAAGATACTTCAAAAGGCGTCTCAATCCGCCGAAAATATCATCACACCTAGAAAGGACACATCACACTACCAATGAGCCACAGATCACTACAGGACAACAGTCATGAATTGTTCAGGATATATTAAATAAAAATTACCTTCACGCAAGTGAAGCCACCCACAACGTGGGGCAAGGGGAGGAAATCCCTTGTAATGACAACCAAGTCTGCAGATGATTACAAAAGAGGACGCAGAACCAATCTGTAATATAAGAAGGACGGTCACCAACCATCTCAAAGAGCATTAAAATGCACCGATACACCACGGCTCCCAAATGTGTAAAAAAAGGGAAGAAAAGAAACATTTCAAGCCCAGCCTAGGTTGTGCATTAGAGCTCATGCTTCCAAACAGTAGTGTCATACACCAGCGGTCTTCACAGCCATTAAATGTGTAAAAACATGCTGAACGTGACCAAGTAGTGAGAGATAGTACACAACACCTCAACGTTCAGTAAATAAAAAACTGCGGAAAAGGGATAATAGCCACCAACATCACTAAAAGTAATGTAGCTACTAAAGTTCAAGAACAACATGCTCACCTCTAGATTAGGAGAAACAAACTCCTCGCTAATGACTCGCAGGGTTTGAAAGAAGACCGTGCAGCACCAGCATGTGTTTTCACCGAGTGCAGCCAAACGCTCACCACTTCCTAGTAAACACTAAGAAAGGACTATACTTTTTGATTAAATACTAGCCGGCAAGAAAATACAGCGGCCATCTTTTACATGCAATCTTCCTAGTGAACACTAAGGAAGGACTAAACTCTTTAGTTAGGTACTAGCCGGTAGGAAAAAACTAGCGGCCATCTTTGCATCAAACCACCCAACAACAAAGGGAAGCAGTGTTGAGAAGAAAGTACACTGGAGGGCGCAAAACCATTCAAAAGAAATCGACACAGCATTGCAAAAATCAAGCAACAGACATATGCAAATTTTTGCAAATATAGATGGCACAAAATAAGGAAAATTCAAAAAAATTCAAAACACAGCCAAAATTGCAAACAATAGTCAGATAACAGAAAACATTTATGTTTTTCTGACCAGATGCCAATCAATACTCTCATTGAGCCCCAGAACATTACTTTGCAATTTAAAAATAAGTTTTTGTTCCAGGTTCAATAATTTCTGCTCTGTCTCGGCTTTCCTATGGCAATGCACCTTTTTCAAAATAAACCACGTAAAGTCATTGCAGCCATGTTTCATATCAAGAAAATGCTTCACTAAAGGAGCTGCAATCACTTGATTTCTGATGCAGCTCCGATGTTCCACCATACAGACTTTACATTGTCTGTTAGTCTTGCCTACATAATATAGGCCACAGGGGCATGTGATTAAATACACAACATTGGATGTGTTACAGTTTGTCATTTCATTACACACCCATTTCAGATTAGGTAAAATTTGTATATATCTAATCTCTTTAGTTTGGGCACACATACTACATTTACCGCAAGGAAAATGCCCTTTTATTTCCGGTAAACCCCACCTGGTTTGTCTCACCAGTGGTGTACTTTTCTCAGTTACATCATTCCTGATCAAAATGTTCCTTAGGTTTTGACTTTTTCTAAAGGCCACCAAAGGGGGCAAGGCTTGTTTTCCTCTGTATACCTTTTTCCTCACAATAGATTTAATTTAGTACGATACATTTGAAAAAGTTTTAACAAAAACAGTACCAATCTTTCTCTTTATTTTCACATGTCCTCTGCTGGAGACCCACCTCCAGTCACTAGAGTAGCGGCATGACTTGAGTCCAGCTTATTCTTTGCCCTGCTCTTCAGGTCATTCCAGCACCTGTAGCATTCATTAGCTGTGCGCCTCATGATTCCAAGGGCACTTATGATGTCCGCGATGGTCTGCCAGTGTGCCAGACGTTGTGCAGGTGTGGTCTTGGATCCTGCAGTAATCACCATTTCGCTGTCATGTGCGGACACATACTCCACAAATGCACCAAGTTCGGCCTGATTGAAGCTGGGCTTTCTTGGCGGGCCAGACTGTGTAGCCGTGTATGGGGCATCAGCCTGTACTGGATGAGCACTCTTCCTCTTCCGCTTGGAAGGTGGTGGGGATCCTGAGTGTCCTACGCCGCTCTGGACACTAGGACTTGGAGCCCCGGTGGACTGTGGACTAGGAGTGTGGGAATGAACACTCACCATGGGACTTGGTGCAGGCATTAGCTGAAGTGTGACGTAGTCAGGGGGAACAGCAGCAGGATGGACTGGGACCGACACTGTCCTGGCTGGGAGACTCAGAGCTGGGGTGCATGGAGCCGCAGCTGTCCCTGCAGCCTCCCCACCCTGCAAACTCGGGGCAGCAGAAGACATAGCTGCCCCTGATCCACATGGCCTGGTGACACCAACGTGCACCGCCACACGTGGCCTAGACCTGCTGACCTGGAAGTCAGCCATGGAGTCACCCTGTGCCAGGTCTGGTGCCACAATGGGCTGGTCCAACAAGGGCTGAGCAGGGATGGTGTCAGCCACGTTACCCTCAACCAGGGGGGGGATGGGTATCCCTGACCGGTCATCCACACATGGGGGGGCTAGGGGCACCCTGCAAGTCCCGGCCACACCCCCTACCGTATCCACCACGCCCACCTCTTGAGGCTCGGCCACCTTTGCCACGCTTACCGCGTGCTCGCCTCCCAACCATGGCACTGATGTTGTTGTGCGTATGGGAGTTGCAGTAAACTATTGTCCTGGGCAATTGGGAGTCAAAGGGGTAGGGTACTAAATGGAATTCGTACCCTAGTGCTCTAGCAAGGCTGTATGTGACCCCTGTGGGAAGATGACGGGTCACGCAATGCACGGGCACCCCAAAAAAGGGAGATAATGTGCACACAACCCCTCCTAGACCACGTGTGTGGAAAAATAAACCTACACTACGCTGTGGCACCCAGAAACACAAAAATTAACTTATACGTGTCACACGCAGCCTAGAATGACCTCTGAAGGGGTACGCGACACACGGGGCAAGCACAGATGTTAAATACGTGCGCGACTCACCGTCTGCCTGGAAAAATAGCGTGAAAAAGACGCACGTGTGCGCGTTGGCAACACCCCCGCCAAAAGAAGAATTGTAAGCTGTCTGAGGAGACAGGACAACAGAAGAAGTGAACGCAGTTTGAGGAAACAGGCCCAGGAAAAAGACAAAAAGAGAAAAAGCTGTCAGAGGTAACAGGGAGTACGAACTAGGAACGCCGTGAAGTAAATCGCGTGTGAACCGACAAGAAGTACGGATTTCACCCACTCGCTCTCCACGAAAAGCATGTACAAGGAAATGGTGTTGTACACGTACCTTTTAAACATGCCCACACGTCCAGCGTCACTTCCGCGTGTACGCGCTAAGGCCCTATCCTCCAATTACACGAGCTGACACTCTGACGTGCAGTCATTGGACGTGTAACATGCACCCGTGTACAGGGAAACGCCCGCGCACGCACGTCACAGACGTGCACATGCGCTGAGGCCCTTTCCACCAATTACACGCTTTGACACTCTGACGTGCTTATTTTTTCTACACGCCATGGAAAATGCACGTGCGCGTAACGTCATAGATGCGCCTACACGCTGGGGGCCTTTGGGCCAATGAATTCATGTACGTGTGCTCACGTGCTTATGCTCTAATGGCCTTTCCTCGAATTACATGCAGACGTGCTGGATTTTCACGTGCCAAATCACTCCGTATCAAGCTGGCCACGCGTAAGCACACGGAAGACCACGATCCTGCCCAGAAGGCCGAATTACTGCCCCCCAGAGCCCCGAGCACGCTCCCAAAGACAAAGGATGCCTTTTTTAGGGCAGGGTCCCAACCGAGGGGATTGGGACAACCAGGTCAGGACACGGAGCCGAACAAGGAATCAGTGGTGATTAACTTGTCCAACTATGTACTTTCAAGTGAAGAAGAGAATACTCTCAACAGAGGCCTCAGCTTTGTTATGACCAAAACCCATGATCCCTTTGAATTTTGTACTGAGTTTTTTGCATTTATGCGTAAAGTACGCCTTAATGAATATTTCAGTGAACACGAGGGTTACAATAGTAATAACTGCAGTGGTCTGCGTAATGCGTCGACCTTCTGTGCACCCAGCTACTCCCACACCGCCGAATCCACGGTATTTGAAAGACAAGTGTTGGCTGAAGTTCTAAAGTTAGAATCCTGTGAGAAATCTCATAATTCAAACTTTAGTAAACCCCAGAGAGATTCTGTTCTAAAACTTGCAAAAGATAAGAATCTCATTATCAGACAAGCAGATAAAGGGGGAGCTATTGTCTTGATGAATCGCAGTGATTATGTTAAAGAATGTGAGAGACTTCTTTCTGACAGTGTGAACTATTTGAAACTTACTTGTGACCCTACTGCTCGGCTGATGAAGATCATAAAAGAAAAAGTTACTTTGGCATATGACTCAGAGATGATTAGCAAACAAGAATTTGAATTTCTAATAAGGGAACAAGGCAGGGTACCTGTGTTCTATATTTTGCCTAAGGTGCATACGAGATTGGTAGACCCTCCCAGACGTCCCATAGTCTCTGGGGTCAACTCCATTTTAGAACCATTGTCTAAGTTCGCAGATTTTTATCTGCACCCATTTGTGATGAAAATGCAGAGTTATTTGAGGGATACTACCGATGCCATCAATAAAATAGAGAACATAGATTTTGTTCAAGGCAATTCTTTATTGATAGGTTTGGATATTCAATCCCTCTATACTATGATACCACAAAGGGCGACATTAGAGGTTGTTGAAGAAATTTTGCTGGGCAGAGAGGATGGACACCCTGTGAGCAGTGCCTTTATTTTGTGGTGTACTGAGTTTGCCCTTACCCAAAACTTTTTCCAGTTCCAAGGAACTTTTTTCCAACAGATAGAGGGCACTGCCATGGGTGCGGCCATGGCCCCTAATTTAGCCAACCTCTATGTTGAATATTTTGAAAAAATTCTGATATAGCCAGCCACTAATCCTTATATCCATCAGTTGAGGAAGTGGCTGAGGTATATAGACGATATACTCATTGTATGGGATGGCACGAGAGAAGAAGCTGAGTGCTTTATGACCTGGTTGAACCAACAGAATCTTTTTCTGAAATTTACGGGATCCATATGTGACTGAGACTCATTTTCTGGATATTACCATCTTTCATGAGAATGGAGTGTTAAAAGTGAAGCCCTACACAAAGACTACTGACAAGAATTCTCTTCTGCACTTTAACAGCCGTCATGCTAAGCATTTGAAAAACAACTTACCTTTTGGGCAGTTTTTAAGGTTAAAAAGGAATAGTAGTAGAAAAGAGGATTTCTGTCTAAGTGCGGACACACTTACTCAGAAACTGCGAAACAAAGGCTATCCACCTAGAGTGATTAAGACTGCTTCAAAAAGAGCATACCATAATAATCGGGAGGCTCTTTTGGAGAAAAATGTGAAAATAAAGAGAAAGATTGGTACTGTTTTTGTTAATACTTTTTCAAATTTATCGTACAAAATTAAATCTATTGTGAGGAAAAAGGTATACAGAGGAAAACAAGCCTTGCCCCCTTTGATGGCCTTTAGAAAAAGTCAAAACCTAAGGAACATTTTGATCAGGAATGATGTAATTGAGAAAAGTACACCACTGGTGAGACAAACCAGGTTATGGGGTTTACCGGAAATAAAAGGGCATTTTCCTTGCGGTAAATGTAGTATGTGTGCCCAAACTAAAGAGATTAGATATATACAAATTTTACCTAATCTGAAATGGGTGTGTAATGAAATGACAAACTGTAACACATCCAATGTTGTGTATTTAATCACATGCCCCTGTGGCCTATATTATGTAGGCAAGACTAACAGACAATGTAAAGTCTGTATGGTGGAACATCGGAGCTGCATCAGAAATCAAGTGATTGCAGCTCCTTTAGTGAAACATTTTCTTGATATGAAACATGGCTGCAATGACTTTACGTGGTTGATTTTGAAAAAGGTGCATGGCCATAGGAAAGCCGAGACAGAGCAGAAATTATTGAACCTGGAACAAAAAAATATTTTTAAATTGCAAAGTAATGTTCTGGGACTCAATGAGAGTATTGATTGGCATCTGGTCAGCCAAACAGAAATGTTTTCTGTTATCTGACTATTGTTTGCAATTTTGGCTGTGTTTTGAATTTTTTTGAATTTTCCTTATTTTGTGCCATCTATATTTGCAAAAATGTGCATATGTCTGTTGCTTGATTTTTGCAATGCTGTGTCGATTTCTTTTGAATGGTTTTGCGCCCTCCAGTGTACTTTCTTCTCAACACTGCTTCCCTTTGTTGTTGGGTGGTTTGATGCAAAGAGTGCCGCTAGTTTTTTCCTACCGGCTAGTACCTAACTGAAGAGTGTAGTCCTTCCTTAGTGTTCACTAGGAAGATTGCATGTAAAAGATGGCCGCTGTATTTTCTTGCCGGCTAGTATTTAATCGAAAAGTATAGTCCTTTCTTAGTGTTTACTAGGAAGTGGTGAGCGTTTGGCTGCACTTGGTGAAAACACATGCTGGTGCTGCACGGTCTTCTTTCAAACCCCGCGAGTCATTAGCGAGGAGTTTTTTTTCCTAATCTAGAGGTGAGCATGTTGTTCTTGAACTTTAGTAGCTACATTACTTTTAGTGATGTTGGTGGCTATTATCCCTTTTCCGCAGTTTTTTATTTACTGAACGTTGAGGTGTTGTGTACTATCTCTCACTGCTTGGTCACGTTCAGCATGTTTTTACACATTTAATGGCTGTGAAGACCGCTGGTGTATGACACTACTGTTTGGAAGCATGAGCTCTAGTGCACGACCTAGGCTGGGCTTGAAATGGTTTCTTTTCTTCCCTTTTTTTTACACATTTGGGAGCCGCGGTGTATCGGTGCATTTTAATGCTCTTTGAGATGGTTGGTGACCGCCCTTCTTATATTACAGATTGGTTCTGCGTCCTCTTTTGTAATCATCTGCAGACTTGGTTGTCATTACAAGGGATTTCCTCCCCTTGCCCCACGTTGTGGGTGGCTTCACTTGCGTGAAGGTAATTTTTATTTAATATATCCTGAACAATTCATGACTGTTGTCCTGTAGTGATCTGTGGCTCATTGGTAGTGTGATGTGTTCTTTCTAGGTGTGACGATATTTTCGGCGGATTGAGACGCCTTTTGAAGTATCTTGGTTTTTCAATGAAGAAAAATTAGCCTATCTGTCATTTACAGACGTGCGTTGAAGATTCACCACATTAAGGTAAATCTAATTGGTTTAATTTCTAAACCTTTTTGTGGAATTGTTCTCTTGACTGAGTCAACTCCACTTTTACATTTGGTAATACCCCCTCCCCTGGGGATCTGATTAGTTTCCTCTGTTTCCCTTCTTTGCAGGCTGGTTGCCTGAAACTACCCATTCAACACGGTGTTGAGAAGAACAGTGGATGTTTTAAAGGTTCCCCTGAAGAATGTTCCCCCGAAAGGGGCTTTAAAGAACAGAAACATGTTGGGATTATATGTTGTTTCAGTGACACATTTAGGTTTTTCTATGTACTGTGATATGTGATTTCGTCTGTGTCCATTTGTAAGTGGTTTATTTGAAATTTAGCTTTTTAGATTTTGTAGGTTTTAGTGGTAGTTTTGTACACTGTGTTAGGTGTGGGTAGTATCTTATGTTTTAATTTAAATATTCTGTATTAAACAAAAATGTATTTTGAAATTTGGAATGTTGCACACAGTCTATGTTGTCAAGACCTGTAGTGCCGGAGAATCTGTCAGAGGTGTCTAATCGTTGGGGGAGAAGGAGGGGTGGAAGTAGAGAAAGTTTACCATCTTATCCTTCTTTTATAATATAATCTATGTTCCTATTGGTGGAGTAAGATGTGGTACATATAAATAGGATCATGTGTACCTATTTGATTACATGCAACAGTGATGCTACATGGATGCATGTGACACCGGGATGTGGAAGACTGATTGGCAGATGTGACATGGATGCCGATCTCAACACTGCGACAGTTGGCAGAGATGTACACATGCATGCAGGTGTGGTGGTGTGTGTGCATGTGTAGTGCACTCCCTGTGTTGCATGTGATGTCTGGCTCAACTTTGACTGCTCATGCTGTTGTATGTATATGGATGGTGCTGGCTGTTGCAATATGGCTGTGGTATGGCTCATGTGTGCAAGTTGAAATGACATGTGTGTTGGTGATTGTGATGCCATGTCTGAGGTTTGCCAATGCCACTCATGTACAACTGTCATGTGTGTATGTGTCCATTGTACAGTGCCCTGCTGCCTGTGTTTTATTTCTCCCTGTCTGCAGCGTCAACTGATGAAGAGTGCGGAGAAGGTGCTGTGGAGCACAGCGGCAGGAATCGCACCGCCAGCCGGAGACGCAAAGCCCAGCTCACCTCCCAGGTTGTCATCTAGTTGAGGAGTGAGGAGTCTGGTGCCGCATCCCAGGCTGCAGCTGCCAGGGGGAGGTCCAAGAGGTGGAGTTCGGAGTTGGACTCCTCGGCAGCAGAAGGGGCAGCTGGGACCCTACAGGGCCCAACGGGGGAAGATGGCACAGAGTCATCCAGGTTGGTGGGGGGTTTGGTGGAGGAGGAGGCTGTGCAAGCGACAGAGACGGGGTCTGGAGGTGGGTATTCCACTGGTGCTAGTGGTGCAGTACAGGACCAGGGACAGGAGGCAGCACAGGCCGCCGCGGAGGTGCCTGTGTGCAGTCATGTCCCTGATCCTATCACTGCATCATCTTGCACCAGCAGGGATGCCTACGTCCAGACCTGTTTTCAGGCAGGGGATGAGCTTACAACAACTGGCTTTCCTCTGCCTGCGGACATGGCTACCCAGGTACGGGTTGAGCCTGTCCTGACTGGTGTTGCGTTGCGTCAACGGGCCATGCGAGGTGACCTGCAGTCTTTTCATGAGGAGACTGCACGTCATCTGGAATGGCTCGTTGACCATGTCGGCCTACTGTTACAGGTCCCCAGGCTGGATTCCTCCGTTTGCTGAAGCTTGTTCCAACCCCCTCCTCAACTGAACACCCTATGCGCCAGTCGTCCTCTGGGCCATCTTTCCACCCATTTGTCACCTGGGTGCCCTGTGGAGCTGCCTCTGACGGTGCGGCCAGGCTGGTGGAGGACACATCCCTGCCACAGTCGGGAGCTGGACGTCCAGCAGGGGTGGCCACATCAACGACTGCACCCCGGCCGGAGGAGGATGTGCAGGCAGCAGGAGCCAGGGCACGGGCACAGGCACAGCAGCAGCAGCAACGAGGTGGGAGCCATGATGGCTCGGGGCCTTTGACATCGGAGGGGCAGGCATCGGCCGGAGGGCAGGAGGACCCAGGACGGGAAGTGTCTTCCATGTGGCAGCGGTTGGGCCACGCCATAGATGCGGAGCGGCAGCGGGCGGAAGAGGCACGGCTCACGATGGTCAGGGCGGAGAACTCCATGTGGAGGGCCCTGAGGTGGACCGAGTGCCTCGAGGCAATCCGCAGGGAGTTGGAGGAGAACATGTCATCATCCCTGCGGACCCTCGGGGCCATGGAAGAGGACCACCTCCGGGACATTGAGCAGGAGTTGGATGATGCCCTGGCCCGGAACATCCAGAAGTGAGCCGTCGGACTAGCCCGCTGCCCTTGTAAATAGTTCTTTAGTGTTAAGTTTCCTTTCGGTTTTGTTTTGTTTTGGGGCACTTGGACAATTCCCCAACTTCTTGTATATAGTTCTTCATTAGGTAGGATTTTATTTTATAGGTTTCATTTAAAGGATTGGGCACATGGACCCTGGATTTTCACTTTGTACATAGTTTGACAATGGATTTGGATTGTTGATTTTTTTTTCCATGGATCAATGTTTTTTTATTATTTTTGCAGCTTGGATTTATTTTCTCAGACTGAAACTTTGAAGACTTGCTTTTGGATTGCTTTTCATTTGGATTTCATGCATCTTTTTCATTTATTGGACATGCTGGATTTCATTTGTTATTTCCATTTTCTTCTGTTCCATTTCATTGCCTTGCTTTTCTGTTTAATACATTATCATTTGGTATTTAAATGTGTGGTATTCTCTCTTTGGTTTCATGCATGTCACAATATGTGTTTTATCATTTACATGCTGTCATTGTGTGGGTTTGATGGATATATGTTGATGTGCAGATTAGCCATTTGGGATGCATCATGTGGTGGTGATTTCTTTGTGGGGTGGATGTCATACCTGGTGGTGTGTTCTGACTGGGGTGGCGTAGGCAGTGTATTGAGGTGGCATGGGGGCCATGATTATGGATCGTCATGAGGTGTTGGGGGGACATGTATGGGGGCCTGCTGGCAGGTGCCCCACAGTGCTGGGGGGGTGGGGGTGCAGGGGGACATGAGTTGGACATGAGTCGGGGCCTGCTGGCAGGTGCCCTGCACTGCTGGGGGGTGGGGGTGCTGGGAGACATGAGTGGGGGCCTGGTAGAGGGTGCCCCTGACTGCTGGGGGGTGGGGGTGCTGGGAGACATGAGTGGGGGCCTGGTGGAGGGTGCCCCTGACTGCTGGGGGGTGGGGGTGCTGGGAGACATGAGTTGGACATGAGTGGGGGCCTGCTGGCAGGTGCCCCACAGTGCTGCGGGGTGGGGGTGCAGGGGGACATGAGTTGGACATGAGTGGGGGCCTGCTGGCAGGTGCCCTGCACTGCTGGGGGTGGGGGTGCTGGGAGACATGTGTGGGGGACTGGTGCAGGGTGCCCCTGACTGCTAGGGGGTGGGGGTGCAGGGAGACATGAGTTGGACATGAGTGGGGGCCTGCTGGCAGGTGCCCTGCACTGCTGGGGGGTGGGGGTGCTGGGAGACATGAGTGGGGGCCTGCTGGCAGGTGCCCTGCACTGCTGGGGGATGGGGTGCTGGGAGACATGAGTGGGGGCCTGCTGGCAGGTGCCCTGCACTGCTGGGGGGTGGGGTGCTGGGTGACATGAGTGGGGGCCTGGTGGAGGGTGCCCCTGGATGCTGGGGGGTGGTGGTGCAGGGGGACATGAGTGGGGGCCTGCTGGCAGGTGCCCTGCACTGCTGGGGGTGGGGGTGCTGGGAGACATAAGTGTTGGCCTGCCGGCAGGTGCCCTGCACTGCTGGGGGGTGGGGGTGCTGGGAGACATGAGTGGGGGTCTGCCGGCAGGTGCCCTGCACTGCTGTGGGGTGGGGGTGCTGGGAGACATGGGTGGGGGCCTGGTGGAGGGTGCCTCTGACTGCTGGGGGATGGGGGTGCTGGGAGACATGAGTGGGGGCCTGGTGGAGGGTGCCCCTGACTGCTGGGGGGTGGGGGTGCTGCGAGACATGAGTTGGACATGAGTGGGGGCCTGGTAGAGGGTGCCCCCGGATGCCTGGGGGGTGGGGGTGCAGGGGGACATGAGTTGGACATGAGTGGGGGCCTGCTGGCAGGTGCCCCACAGTGCTGGGGGGTGGGAGTGCTGGGAGACATGCGTTGTTGATCAGTAGTGCAAGGTGACATGTGGCTTGGCTGGGGGGCATGCCCATGGTGGAATGGCTGCCTGCAGGACATGAGCAGGGGTGCAGGGTAGTCCCCTGTGGTGTTGGCTGCCTGCAGGGGCCGTGGAGGGTGTAGAGGGAACACCTGGGAGGACCCACACGGCCAATTCACGTGTAGTACTCCCCGGAACCCCTGAAATACACGTACCCTGCTGAATTTGTGTGTGAAACTTCCCGCACACCCCGAAATACACGTACCCTGCAGGATTTGCATGTGAAACTTCACGCACACCCCGAAATACACGTACCCAGGGCAGTCACGTATGGAACTTCCCGCGCACCCCTGAAATACACGTACCCTGCTGAATTTGCGTGTGAAACTTCCTGCGCACCCCGAAATACACGTACCCTGCAGGATTCGCGTGTGAAACTTCACACGCACCCCGAAATACACGTACCCAGGCCAATCGCATGTGGAACTTCCTGCGCACTCCTGAAATACTAGTACCCTGCTGAATTCGCGTATGGAAATTCCCGCGCACCTTGAGATACACGTACCCTGCTGGAATCGCGTGTGAAAATTCACACCCACCCCGAAATACACGTACGCATGCCAATCGCGTGTGGATCTTCCCACGCACCGCGAAATACACGTGCCCTGATGGAATCGCGTGTGACACTTCACGCGCACCCCAGAAATATACGTACCCTGTTGGGATTGCATGTGAAACTTCCCGCGAACGCCTGAAATACACTTTCCCCGCTTGGGGTTTCCTGTTTGGCAGCCCTGTAAACTGGTCCAGGGTTAGAGCAGACATTTGCGATGAATTGGGGATTAGATGGATTTTCCTTGCGCGAGGGCGTTCTTGGGGGCGTAACTGGCGCTGCTGCAGGGTCGCTGCGCCACTCTGCGCCACGGCTGGTTTTGGAGGCTAAAATTAATGAATCCGCTGTGCGATGAAATGGATTTTATCGCACGCGGCTGGCGCAGTGTATCGCACGGGACATTGTGCGCCAGACGCGTGCGCCACTTTTGTGCGAAATTCTATGAATGACCCTGTAAAGTTCTTTAAAAGGGGAGGCTGGAAACACATACCACTTACTGGAATTTGGCTTCATTCCCTATACAACTTTCAAAACATCGGCTTCCAATATTTGCTTAAAATTAAATAATGTGGAGGATCTACGGCCACCTTTGTACTGGAATAAGGGTTTGAAAGTGATTGATCTGGAAATCCATGTAAACAATCTGTAATGCTTGCTTGCTGCAAGAGATTTTCTGTGAGAAACCTACTCCTGATCAACAACAATGAATACCTTTAAATCCAGACCTTGCTGTCTACTATGCATCTGAAACAATTCACGGGCAAGCTGGCCAACTGTGCCAAGTTTCTTAGCTTTGACGTTCACACACACCTCTCATTCAAACAGCACATTGCAAGGAAGACACAAACAGCTTGGTACTAACTTTCCCTCCTGCCGTAAATCAAGCCCTTCAGCCCAGAAAACAACTTCAGATTTGTTGTCCATGCATGGGTCCTCTCCCACCTGGATGATGGCAAAGCCCTTTTGGATGGCTTTCTGCCAACTACCCTGGCACCTCTGAGATGTGTCATGCATGGTGCAGCATGACTCATCAAAGGACTCTGCAATTCAACCATATCATCCCGACTCTCATCAAACTGCACTGGCTCCCGCTGCAAGCCTGTATCATCTTCAAACCCTGCTGCATCATCTACAAGGTTGCCACCCTGAAATCCCAAAGCTACCACACTGAGAAAGTAAGCATCTGTGGAGGCTTATGATCCACTAGATTCACTACAAGTAAAGACATGTGCAGACTAGAACTATTTCAGTGCAGGACGGAAGAAGATCAAGACCCTCATCTTCAAGGAATGGCTCCACCCTACACCTAGTCCACAGACCTTTCACTCCCCGCCATAAATGAGATTGGGTGATTTCCCCACTGTTTCTTCTCCTGGTTGCTTGTAGATCCCTTGCTGACAAATGGCCCACCTTCCTCTCCCCTGTTGTTAGCTCCCCACTCCCTTGCTTCTCTGCTTTCCTAACCATGCCTGTCCTGCTATGATTGTTAAGTGCCCTGTTGCTTCTTGAAGCTCGGTGCACACTCAATAATAATAATAATAATAATAATAATAATAATAATAATAATAATAATAATATTTCATAATAATAAATGGGACTGATTTTGATAATCTCTTGTAAAGGCAAAACATGTAAATGTGTGCTTCTGGTTAACAGATGGTGGAGGCATTGGAGAGTCTTGTGATTTCCACTATCCTGGGAGTGTGGTGGCATTGGTGGAAGGCACTGGGACTGCTCTGTGTGAAGGTGAAAAAAGGTCAATTATCCAGTTCCTTTCCTGGGAAGATGCAAGTGAGACCTTTCTTTCATTTGCCACAATTCTGTCCACGATCTATGTCCTCTATTTTGCCATATCATCATTTGACAAAAAAAATAGACAGCTTAGATCTGCAGCTTGTGCCTAACATTGTAGCCCAGGTGAATTTCTCAAAGCCAACTATGCTACCTTGATCATTGCATTTGTTTTAAATCTCTGTTGTATACTGTTGGCAACATCTTGAGCTTTAACATTCTCGTATTCCCTCATTGTCTGATCCATGGTCTCAATCTGGTCTTTGAGCAGTGAACAAGAGGAATTTACATCATTGATGGTTCTGTTATGGTAGATTTCAAATGCCCTAAAAGCTGGATGAGCTCATTCATGACACCCCCTTCTCTATTGGTCAAAGACAGGGATAATCATGTTTCACCTTTGTGCTGCATGCCATATGTACTGATTACGTGTTGGTGTTCAGAGAACCGTTGAAGCACATATACGGTTGAATTCAATGGAGGGAAATCTTCTTTGTGAGGTCCAAACATCCAGTTTTTCTCTTCACCTAACTCCACATCACTGTCCCAACAGAGCTCCTCTCTCATCAAAAGCAAGCTTACTCCATCATTCCGCCAATCTACTTTTCGTTGGAAGACACTTTTCTGTACAGTCTACATGCCTGTGGAACTCGTGTGAACCATTGTTTCAGTACGTTTCTCACATTCACGCTTTTAGGGGGAATATAAAGTCTAAGCTAAATGATTCTGCATACATGCCAAGCTGGTAACCATACATCACTCCATAGTTACTTCAGTGTAGCGCTAAGATGCCAGAAATGTTGATAGCACACTCTATAATTTCCCATAGAAACATAGAAAATTCCACGGCTTCTGATTATCATACTTCATAGCCTTATTGATGGTTGTTTCGTTAGGTTAATTATTTACTTATATTGTTCTTGATTTGTTAGAAATAAGCATATGGCCTATTAGATAATTGAGCTTATTATACCAACTTGTCATTTTAGCTTTGGTCTCATAATACAGCATGCATTTTATTTCATCCCTCTCAGCACTGAATACTTGCTTCTAATAACCCATCTAGTTCCATTAGCCCAGTGCCTGTTCTATGTAAAGAAAATGTTCATAGGTTTTTCGCTGTGCTATGCTTTTCAAATCTTATCCAAGACGTCTGCCCATTATGCTGGCATTTTCTCACTTATCAGTCCTTTTTTCTCAGCTCGGCGACCTTTTTGTCAGGGCTTTCTCCACCTCCCCAGTTAGACTGCAACGTGGACTTCAATATATCTTTTTTTTCTGGTTGGAGGTGCATTTTCATTCACACTACATTCATAGATCCACAACAGGCCAGTGGGTGTGCCTTGCGTGCATAGTCTATTCATTTTAGCAGGCCTTCACGTATGCTTCTCTGTTGCGCAATCAGTAAAACAAATACCAGGCAAATATTTGATCCTAAATCTAATCAATCGCGTGCTAAGTGTGCCTACAAGCTACAGACGATCATTCACAAATAATTGCATATAATAACAATACACATTGAGGAACTTCAGGGAGAATGCACAATAACAAATACATACAACGAAACTATCTACAAGGTAAATACATTAGGTTTCAGTTCAAAGGGGACATATTCTTCATTTTTGTGGTAAAACGTAAAACAAAGAATGTGTCCAGTTAAACATGGCCAGAAATCCTGGAAAATATAAGAAAAAGGTCATAAATACTTAAACCCAAAAGTCTGAAAAAAGTGAACCAGAGACTAAGGGCATTAAACCAACAGAGGAATGACAATCATCACATCACATCTTAGCGCCTGTAACACGCAATGGAGTAGCACAATATAAGTGGAGCAAGACACAGCATTTGCGCAACCAGGAATATGTCAGTGAAGGCTCTGCCACTCCATACAAACCTACATATGGAGCTCAAGACCCAAGTACGACACACTTGCTCAGCAAAGGATTACTACAAAACAGCAATATGTATGCACACCACAGCAGAGGCATACACCACACCTTAATATACCTTCAGCTAGAGAAATATACTGTGGGCCTGCATAGGCAATCACCATCAGTACACACATCCAGGTAACCTTAACCCATTGTTTAATGCCAATTCTATTTGCAGAACTTGTAATTATCAAATTCCCATACAAGGGTGTGGGGTGAGGGTATAGCTCAATCAACCACTGGATTGCTCACAGGCAAACAGTTCACACAATGCAAGAGTTGCATCCTGCAGCATTGTGCCAATTATGCAGAATGGAAATAGTGCAAGAGAATGTGAAGAGTGAACATTATGCAAGATAAGGTTCTGCATGCCCTAGTAGACAAAACTGGAGACCCAACAAATCAACAAAATGCAAGGGCGATCCATGCTCAGCCATGATCATTAAATCTTGCTCACCTATTTTGATTGACTCTCTCTGTAGATTTGTGAATGCTTCATTCTTAGAAAATTCATTGTCATTGGTATAAAAATAAAAGGCTTGGACAACCCCTATCTTTATAAAAACGGGATTATGTCCGAAAGGCCTTTAAAATATCGACTCACCACCAATACGCTTTTTTTTGTTAAAGATTCTGGACTGAGTGGCCTATACTCAAATATTTACCCATTTAAACAAATACCCAATACTTGATAAACATCAGTCCGGATTCAGACAAGGGTACGGAATTTAGACAGCACTATTGGATATTAAGTCTAGGCTCCTTGATGACATGGATAATGGAAAGCCCTCTCTCCTCATGTTACTGGATCTTTCTGCGACCTTCGACTTGGTGGATGACTCCATCTTAGACACCAGGTTGAGGGACATGGCACATTTTTTGGATGAAGCGGTTTCATGGATACAATCATTTATAAGCAATAGAGAATGTTCAGTTTATTGTGGAGAGTCAGCAGCACTGCCTGTTATTCTTGAATATGGTGTCCCCCAGGGTGCTTCTGTCTCTACCTCTCTTTACAATATTTTTACAGTCCCCTTCTTTGCTCTTCTGGACCAGAATGGTGTGGCGTTCACAAACTACTCTGGTGACACACAATGTGTCATCCCTCTGACTGGTTCACATGAAGACGACATTCTTCTTAATTGAGCATACAATCTTATCCAAAACTGGATGCTGCAGAATGGTCTTGCTCTGAACAAAGACAAGACTGAAATCATGGTGGTTGGCAAACCGAATATGGTAAATAAATTAGGATCTGCCTATGATTGTTTTTCCATTGTGGATACTAAAATTCTTAGAAAGAAAGCTAAGACGCCAGGTACTATTCTTGATCAGCACTTGAATATGAAGGCACATGCTACCAGTCTGGTTTTGTCCTCTACTTATTATATTAAATTGCTAGTCCATCTTCACCCAATCATTTCTCAAACTAATGCAGAAACTATTGCCAGGGCCATAGTAGGATACAAAATTGATTACTGTTGTAGTCTCTTGTATGGCATTACTAAGTCGGACTGTAATTGCCTACAGGTGATCCAAAACAATGCGGTCAGAGTGGGCACAGGCCTTGCCTAGAGAGACCAGGTCTCAGAGGCTAGACAGAGTCTGCACTAACTCCTAGTGGAAGCTATGTAAAAGCAAAAGGAAATATCGAGGCTGAGTACCCCAAAAGGAAATACATAAACACAGGCTTATAATGATTCACAGATCTTTATTCTAAAACTGTACAGTTACAAAGAAACAAAGTCAAATACAGATAGCTATCTGGCCCTCAGTAAATCACAGGGAATACCAGCCCTTTCGGTGTGAGAAGTGAGAGGTACTGGACGTCTAAACAGTTGTACATTTTATACATGTCCAATAGTAATGTCCAGCCCCTCTGCAAGTTAATAATCCATGGTCTAGAGTTTGTGCCGAGTTCACTTCTGGCTTGTGCGACAAAATGCACATGGAACATCCTCAATTCATATACAAACAAGTCACAATGGCAACAGTGTATTCTCAGATTTAATGATAAGCCTTAACACATGTCCTTTACAATGCAGTTCAGCTAGTATCCACGTTCAGTATTTGTATAACATTGTGGTCGATGTATGTCTGTGGATCAGACTTATTGGTGCAGACAATCCTCTGTCTACAAGTCAGGCATGGGACTCTCTTTACTCAACCCAAACATTCGGCCATAGGACAGATTATACATTAACTAACGTACAAAGTTCAGGACGGCTCAGTTACAAGCGTGAAACACTGTCCACCATTTTAAAACACAGAGTTACATGGAATAGAAATCAAAATGGCAGATGGACCTAAAATGGCGGTGTAGTCGATCTAGAATCAGAACTTTTGCAATGCGGTTTTGTTCGCAGAGCAACTGGGTTTAGGCCAAATATACACGAGAAAGGAGGCACGATATGATATCCCGTTTAACAAACCTTCCTTTTGGCCTAAGCCAAGCGCTAAACTACTTCTAGTCACTTTACGAGTAACTCCACATCTCAATGTCCATACAGCCTGAATCACTATCATCAGCGATATCGATCACCATGAGGTCAGATACTGAGATTTCTTTCAGCACAAATTCATTAGACATTTTCTCTGGGGCGTATACCTTGTACCCTAATGTACCCATCATTTGTGCACAACATCCTCCTCTCATCGAACATATACCAGGAAGACATTGCATACAACAACAGAAAAACAACAGAATACCTAAAATAATCAGCAAGACCGAAAGTAACTTCCGTCCCCAAGATTGCAAGAAGTGCCTGAACCAAGCGCTAAGATCCCAGTTCCCCTCGGGAACATGCACTTCTGAACTAAGGAAGTGCAGATTTTGTATTGCCCTAAAAATCATTGGAGTGGAATCTGGCACAAAAACGCAGCAGGCAGACCCCACTAATTTACATACCCCACCATGCTCAGCCAGGATGACATCTAATGCCATCCGGTTCTGAAGTGCTACTTGCCTTATTGCTTTTTGTTCTAAAGTCATGTTGTAGAGTATGTCAGTGGTCTAGTTGATGGTCCTCGCCAGTACTCTCTCTAGTCTTCCGATATCCTCAGAGTTCAATATTTGCCCCCAAAATGGTACCAAGGATTTAGCTACGTCACCCAGAACTTGTGCTGAAGTATCACCATTCTCATCCCACCTTGGAAGAGCCTTTGGAATTTCTACAGTGCTAGCAATGAATACCCCGGGTAACAGAACACCTAAACAACAGGTTCCCTGCCAATCCCTGGGTAACCATAGAAATGCTACATTACCGCAAACAAAGTAGACAGATTCAGCTTCATACAAAGGTCTGTCCTCACTAGTCAAGTTCGCAACATTGGCGCAATCCTTGAAATAACCCATTAACTGAGTACCATTCCTCCGTATGCAGAAAGAAGCTGAATCGGGGCTGTGTTTAACAGTATAAGAAGGTGGCGTGGCATCACTATTGTCTATTGGAGCCGTCTTGAAAGAGATCAGAGATTGAAAAGGATGGGACAGTCAATCAGAACGCCTAATAGATGCAACATTTGGTTTGCTCCTATTTGCAAAAAGTGAGCGTTAGAACACGTTTTTCAAAGTCGTTCAAGTTAGTTCCATCAAAGTTCCCTGAGATGCTATTGTTCCATCGGCCAAAGAATAGTGCCCTTAGAGAAGCATATCATGCAGTAGTCAAAGGTAAAAGATGAATATACCAGCCCAGCCCCTTATCCCCGTGTTGCGATAAATGCAAGCAGACCCATAAATGCGATTTTCCTTGATAGCACAGTCGAACCGTGCAGTAAGTCTATCTACTCAGACGCAGATCGTACCTTGTGATCCCTAGTACTGAGTGATCTGCAAACAACATGTCGTTACTTCCTGATAGAAGCAGTGAATTCAAAGCAGGATTCAACACAGAATTTGACGATGGCGCAAAAGGATCTGTTGGAGAGTGTGGAGATGAAGTGGCTGTTTCCCCAGGCCCCACGGGCTCAGGGAGAGTCTCTGACGCACTCTCGATGCTATTTTGATGATTCGTGATCTTTGGTTATGGTGAAGGTAGGGGAAACTGTGTCTTCTGTATCGTGTGGGAAAGGGAAGGGAATCATCTTGATGTGGGACGTGTGTATCCAGTGCTTCCGGCTCTCCACATGCACAGCGGTCTGTGTAACCAGGAGAACTTGGTGTTGGCCCCGCCAACGAGGTGCGAGGCAGGATGCTCTTTTGAATGCTTTAACGAGCACCCACTCCCCAGGTCAGATGCTGTAGCCAGGGCCCTCGTACCTTACAGAGAGGGCTTCTCGCACCTGTTGATAAATCAAATACAGATTTTTAGTTAACTGGCCACAGTAGGTGGAAAGAAGTACATGTTCAATGTCACGCAAAGATCTGGGTTAAGGTAAGCCCCAAATGTTAGCTGGCTTACCCATGACCACCTCAAATGGCGAGAGCCTAGTTTTAGTTTGAGGGGTCATTCTCATATACAATAACATGATCGGTAAGGCGTCCGGCCATTTTAGTTTTGTACCGGCACACGTCTTAGTGAGCTTGTTCTTGATGATGCCGTTGTGTCTTTCTACTAACCCAGCACTCTGAACGTGCCTAGCCAAATGGAACCGTTTATCGATCTGTAATCCCGCGCATGTCTGCAGAATTACAGCAGCGATAAAATGTGGACCATTGTCCAACCAGATGACTCTTGGCAAACCAAACCTAGGAAAATATTCCTTCAGCATGGTCTTCGCCGTTGTCATAGCTGTGGCATCTTTGACAGGAAAGGCTTCTACCCATTTACTAAAGGCGCAGATAACTAGTTATTGCAACACTCCATTTCAATAAAGTCAAAATGTATCACCTCGAAGGGGACAGAAGGTGGACCAAAGCTACCCCTAATAGTCGATGTGCCCTTTCCCACATTATGCCGCAAGCAAATCATACAGCTTTGGACAAAGCGCTCGTCTACCTTGGAGCTTTTATCATTCACCCACACATTTTGCCACATTTTGGTAACTTTTTCGCGCACAGATATGGGTGGGACCATGAACAATAGCGACCATCATCATAATGTATGCATCTGGCAGTAACCATTTCCCTTCTACTTTGTCCATCCAACACCCGTCATCATCCAATTTTGCCAAACCCTCAGCCCATTTTTTTAGATTCCTCTAAAGTGGCATCAGCTTGAATGTCTTTCACAGATTTGATACCGTCATCCAAAGTACAGGCATTTGTGGCTTCCCTTGAAGTATACATTTCTGAAGAGAGATCAGTGGCACTCTGTTTGGCTATCTGGTTAGCAAAAGAGTTCCCTTTTCCCACATTATCTATAATCTTCTGATGTGCTGCGCATTTCATAATTGCTAACTGAGTAGGCAGTGCAAGAGCTGAGAGTAACCGTACTATCAAGGAGCCGTACGGGATTTTAGTGCCATGTGAGGTCAATAAACCTCTTTCTGCCCAAAGTCTGCCAAAGTTGGGAATCACCCCAAAAGCATACTGACTGTCAGTATATATATATTTACTGTAAGCCCTTCGGAAAGTTCACAAGCTCGGGTTAATGCTATAATCTCTGCGGTCTGCACTTAGTTATGAGTGATTCTTTTGGTCTCCACAACCAAGCTCAATGTGGTGATTGCATAAGCAGCCGTGGATGTATCATCCGGAAGTTTGAAACAGGAGCCAGCACAAAACTGCTCCCCTTGTGGATTGTTCGAAGGAGTATCTTTTAGATTGATTCTGCCTTTTGTCTCTTGCTCTGTGGTGTAAAAGCAGTCATGTGACTCTTTGTCACTGCCAGCAGTACCTTGCGGGCAAGGTAAAAGTTCAGCCGGATTAAGAACACAACCCCTGTGAATTTTGATGTCCGGTACAAACAAGATCAATTTGTATCTCGTTAATCATACGGTGGTGAGGTGTTGCGTTTGTGTTCTGTTTAATAGAACATCTACAGAGTGGGGTACCATTAGGGTTAAAGCATGGCCTAGGACCATTCCCTCACTCTGTTTCACTGAGGCAGCAGCGACAGCTCTCAAACATCTTGGCAAAGTGCATGCAACATGACCAAGGGCGGAAAAAGTGGCTGCATGGCCTATTCTTCCCTCCATGTTCCTGCGTTAATACAGCCAAAGCACATCCATCACATTAATGCACATACAACACAAAGGCCTTTTCATAATTTAGTGTGCCCAAAACTGGTGCTGAGCACAGTGCAGTCTTGAGCAAATCAAACGCTTGCTGGTGCTCCAAGTTCCACAGCAATGGCGAAGAAATGCCCTTCTTCGTCAAAGCCAATATTGGTTTAATCGTTAACGAAAAATTGGGGATCCACTGCCTACAGTAAGAAGCCATTCCTATCAAGTCTCTGACTTCCTTCTGTGCATTTGGGGCAGACATGCTAGAAATGATTTTTATCCACTCAGGCGTCAACCGTCTTCCCTCCTTTGACAGGAAATAGCCTAAATAGGCAACCTCCTGTTGACAATACTGAAACTTTTTAAGTGAAGCTTTGTGTCCATGTGGGGCTAGATGAATAAGCAACAACACGGTGCCCTCCTTACAGGCGCTCTCTGAGTCAGCAGCTAAGAGTAGATCGTCTACATACTAAAGCAGTGTATAAGTGGTAGGCAACTCGAGTGTGTCAAGCTGCTCATTCAAAACCCTACTGTAGATGCTAGGACTCTCCGTGTAACCTTGCGGCGCACGAGTGAAAGTAAATAAGCGTCCCCCTAAGGTGAACACAAACAAGTATCTACTATCTTTGTGTATAGGAATATTAAAGAAGGCGTGCTTAAGATCCACAACACTAAAGGGAGGCTGAACCTGGAATCATAGGAAATATTGTCGTCACATCAGGCACAATGGGAAATTGTGGAGCAACAATCTTAGTGATTCCACGTAGATCAATAATGAAATGAAAAGGAATTGCATTATCACCTTTTTTGTACACGGGTAAAATCGGACTGCACAAACTACCTGCAATTTCCTCAATTACCCCATGATGCACAAAATCGGAGACTAGGCATTTCAAAGCTTGCTCACCATCAACCGAAATCTTATACTGGGGAATACGTGGCAACTTTACTCCATGTTTCAAAACAATCTTAACAGGTTCAATTTGTAATACACCGACATCATTATCATCAATTGCCCACAAACACTGCGGAACATCACTGAATTCCAGTGGCAAAGGTCTGGTCAAGAACTGAGAAACAGAAAATTGCTGTGGTGAAATTGTCAAACGCACTCCATCAGAAAAACAATGAATTACCGCATTTAATTCCTTCAACAGATTGAACCCCAAAAAATCCTCTCCACAGTTCGTAGTCAAAAGGAATGGACAGTGGTCCGTAAATGGACCCAAGGTAATCATTACCGGTGAAGAAACTGGGCAAACTACTGGTGTGCCAGAAAACCCTACAGAAACATTGATTTGCCCTGACAGTGGAATGTTTGGAACCCATGAATGGTCTTTGGAACACTTCTGTGCCCCTGTATCTATCAAGAATAGATGTTTCCTATTTCCCACTATCATACCAACGTAGGGACCTTTCTGATTAATGGGAATAGGCGTTGGTTTCAAACCCTGCTTCGGGCAATCCTAACGAAACAGAATGTCGTCAAAATGAAGTTCTTCAGAGAGGTAAGCAGCAGAAGGATGATCAAAAATGTTTCTATTATCCACACTCGGTGCCTGATTATCCTGCGAAAAAGGTTATTACCAGTCCTGTGAAAACTGACTTCTAACAGGACCCTCTGCCCCAGGGCGGCCTCTGGATTGTCTACCCATGTTTACAAATGCGTTATTCGACCTCTGCTGGAGGATCGGGCATTGTGCACGCCAATGACCCTCTTGTCTGAAATACACACACTGGTTTATGTTTACAGGACCCAATGGCGCATTTCCCTGTGGAGCATACTAACCCCTAAACTGTGAATTACCCCCTCTAGGGCCTCTAACAATTTGCTCTAATAGGACTTTTGTTTTTAAGTTGCCTTTTCTCTTTTCAACTCTTTCTTTTTCATTGTTGACACGCTTCTCATATTATTGAGCCATATGCAATACTTTTGACTGAGACTTAGCTTGCCAAGTGCTCTCTGAAGACATAATATGCGACTGGATGTCAGGCAGCAATCCACGCACACATTTTTCCACAAATAGTCGTTTCCCAGACTCTGTGCTCTAATCTTGTCCACCTAAATCTGAAAATACTTTTTTTCGAACCGATTAAAGAACTTGGTAGCACCCTCAGATTTCCCTTGTGACACAAGCAGTAAGCTTGTCCCAAATAATCCTTCTTTCAGGGATTATTGCTTTCAATTTTGTACCTATTCTATCAGGCAATGTTAGTATTACCTGTGGCGGTCTCTCGCCAGCTGGCCTATCTAGTCTAACCATATTATCCCATGTTTCTCCTAACCATGGTACATCGTCTACAGTTCTAATCTGTTTCCACAAATCAACATGTAGGAGTACAGGAAATAACAAATCAATATCACTCAAGGTGAATACTGATGATTGCAAGACAGACTTTATCTCTTTGAAGAACCCTGTTGGATTCTTCCTAATATCGGGAGTAGATTGTTTAATGGTGTTCACTTCCTGTCTCGAGAACGGGACGTGAACAAACTGCGACACATAATGTGCAGGGATATCCTGTGCAGGTGTACCTGCTGCGACATTAGCAAGGAGCTCAACTTTTGGGACAAATGTCGGAGGAACCTCTCTCATAGGCAACTGAGAAGTAGGCTACTCCGAACGCTCACTGAGCAACAAAGCTAAATTGAGCACTAAAGCAGCTGAAGAAGTATCAAACGAAAACGCTCTCTTATAAATATTCAATAATTCTGCAGGAAAAAAACACTTTCTTTTTATACATTCATCCTGCAGGTATTCTACCATTACCTGTATCACTTTCCTCTGCATTTCTGGTGTATACTGACTATATGTGTCATATACTTCTACGGGAGTTACTGACATGTCTGAAATCCACCTAATCGCATATTTTGTACAAATTCGTGTTTCCTCATTTATCGATTTACGACAAGGAAAGAACCGCTTCTGTACTTACATAGCATCCAAACTATCACCATCAATATCTTCATTTCGCAACCTTTCCAACTCCCTTCTATGCTCAAAAACCCCCTTGACATGCTCATGTACTTTCTCCGCAGTTTCTCTTGAATATGCTAAAATATTCCGATCCCTCAACCCTTGTGGGAGATCTATATCATTTAATCTGTTCCACATTATACGTAAATTAACACCCAACCCTTCAATAAAAACATTTTTCTCAGGAAAATTGTCTAAGTTAGAGAGTGTGGCAAAAACATCAGCTCGTTCACCCTTCTCCATGCAGTGTCTAGCCCATGCAGTCAATTCATGCTTTCTCTCTGGAGACACAGTATTACGATTTACAACCCTCTATCCCTCTCCCCGATCGACTACAATTGGTACAGGACCTCTTGGAAGAGGAAGAGTAGGCAAACCTTGTACATTTGGCGAAAAGGATGCTGTCACTGGTGCAGCAAGCAAACCCACTAAACATATAACAGCAGGCAAAGGAGGAGGAGCAGGTGGAGGTGCAACAATAAGAGAAGGAACAATAGCCAGAAGAAGAGGAACAACAAGAGGAGCAATAGGAGGAGCAGGAGGAGCTACGGGAGGTAGAATAACAGCAGGAAGAGACAAAACAGCAGGAAGAGGAACATACGGAGGTGGCGCAGTGGCACCAGGCCTTCGTTCATTTAGATGTTTATCAATCAGCTCATCAGATACATGAAAGTATTTAGAAGGATACATTTTCTGGATACCAAGTGAAAAAGCCTATCCATATTCCTAACTGACTCAGACTGTTTATTTTGATCATATAACAACGCTTTTTCGGAGTTCGTCATATGATGACGCGCATGTTTTTCCCTACTCTAAGCTTATTTCTTCCAATTCTGTAATTCATCAAATGCTGCAGGTCTAGCCTTTTTCTTTATTAATATAGATTCTAAATATTCTATACGAGGAATTCCCAAACTACCATTGATTGGCAACTGGAGTTCGGAAGCATGTCTAGTTTGTCTCTGCCAAATATCATTAAACACTATACTACCAATGCTGTGCTTACAGTACATAGTACACGCCAGCGACCCCTCCATTGGTGCCGGTCAGCCAAATTCCAAAGATTGTCTGTCACTGCGGAATAACGCCCTGAAGCAGGCAGACAATTTCCCAGGCATATCAGAATACTGGTGTTACCTGGTCAATAATTGTACTTGCGAGTGCAATGCACCAAAACAAATTATCAGGATACTTAAGAATCGGGTCAAGACTCACCTGATCAAATTCTAAGGAGGTCCGATTGGATTTCAAAGAGCTATCAAGGGTCCCACGTGGTTGGTGATTTTGGCAAATCTTCTCGCCTCGATATATGGACCCTCGTCAAGATGCCATCTCGGACCGCGAGCTCACCGTTCAGGGAACGGGTCGTGCAGTACTGCTGAGGTATCACCATCCAATCCCGTTCCGATAGCCGCGTCAACCTTCAACGAGATGGCATCAATCTTGAGGGTCCCTTTTTGGGCGCCATCTGTAAAAGCAAAAGGAAATATCGAGGCTGAGTACCCCAAAAGGAAATACACCAAACAGGGGCATATAAAGATTCACAGATCTTTATTCTAAAACTGTACAGTTACAAAGAAACAAAGTCAAATACAGATAGCTATCTGGCCCTCAGTACATCACAGCGACTACCAACCTTTTCGGTGTGAGAAGTGAGAGGTTCTGGACGCCTAAACAGTTGTTCATTTTATACATTTCCAATAGTAATGTCCAGCCTCTCTGCAAGTTAATAATCCATGGTCTAGAGTTCATGCCCAGTTCACTTCTGGCTTGTCCGACAATATGCACATGGATTATCCTCAATTCATATACAAACAAGTCACAATGGCAACAGTGTATTCTCGGATTTAACAATAAGCCTTAACACATGTCCTTTACAGTGCAGTTCAGCTAGGGTCCACGTTCAGTATTTGTATAACATTGTGGTCGATGTGACGCTCTAGTGTACTGGCCATCTTTGGTGACATTTATGCTCTGGAGGATATTAATTCGGGTGACATTGAGCAACTTTAATTCCCATTTAGTCATGATCTCTACATAGCACGGCTCTGGCTATGCTCCAGAGTAGTTTTAAATACTCTATGGGCTGCCCGACCAGTGCTATGGGATATGGGATTCGGACTCTCGACCGACCATCTAAGAGTCATTTCTAAGTCTGACCCGTGTAAGGTTGAGCAGCTATTAGTAAGTGACTCTCTTAATTTGGACCCTAGTGGTTTACAAAGTAAACAGCAGTGCAAATGTCGGTGTCCTACTTCACAAGCATAAATCATCAACCAATAACCAGCTTTCGTTATTGAGTTGGAACACTAGAGGTTTTAGACATCTTTTATCTGCTGCAGCTACCAAATTAAGAGATTATGATATTGTCCTACTTCAGGAAACATTGCTTTCCCATTGTCCATCCTGGGATGGCAATCACTCCATCCTAAATCCTGCAATTTCTGCTACTAAGGGTCGCCCTATGTCTGGATTGTTGTTGCAGTTGAAAACATCCCTGGCTATGTCAATTATCACATATGAAGCCCCGACTCCATATATTCAACCTGTTCAATTGACTATCACTGAAACTCATTATTTTATAATTAATATGTATTGGAACCCTGCAGCTCTTTCAACTACTCATTTCTGAGAACTTTAGAGTACTTATGGTCGAAAATATATCAACATCCAAAGCAGAGTCACATAATTGTAGCAGGGGATTTGAACCTGCATTGTTTAAATAAATTCAAAGTATCCTCTGATGAACACTTGCACTGTTGGAATATGTTTATCCAATCAAAAGACATGCAACATGCTGAATCTCAGTTGGACATCTAGTGCTAGTGGTCATGAGATTATTCCCCCTTCGATGCCTATGACTATGGAAGGCACGATCCAGGTAAATTGTGCTCGAAACCCGTTACGGTGGTCTAGATCTAAGCTATTGCATTTCATGGATCGTCTCAAAGCCACCTGTACGAGTCCGAGAAATGAGCTGCGATTATGATTACACAAAACTAATGTATCAGTTTGCTGGATCAACAAAGCAAATAAGTTCTTCTGTCGCATCTCACTCTTATGACCTAAATATGCAGATAGGGAAAACACTATTCCGGAAAAGAAAGAAATTGGCACAGTCTTTACCAGTCGACCAGCGTTGGGCGGCTCTTAAAGCTATTAAGACCCAATTTAGGAATTGGAGAAGAACATACCAATCTACCTTATTTCAAAAAGATGGTGAAGCTATGCTGGCCAAAGTTTTAACAAAAAACTCTGCAGGATGTTGGTCCTTAATAACGGAAACATATAAAACTTCTTAGTGTCAAATACAGATTAATGATGTTGCTCCGTCAGTATGGCAATCTCATTTTTCCCGACTTTATGCATCATTCTCTTCTGATCACTGTATACCTCCTGTAAAACTAGAGGGCCCTTTCTCAATAGTCTTCACAATTGACAATATTCTTTATTATATTCATAAGGCCAGTAGGTCGCGAGCCCCGGGCCCGGATGGGCTTTCCAATATTATGCTGAAGGAGTTTCCAGATCTATGGGCACCAATCCTGTTTGAAATATTCTCGCAAGTTCTAATTACTCAAAAGATACCAAGTTCATGGTGCACTTCATTGATTGTACCCATTTATAAAAAGGGCGATAGACACGATCCTACCAATTATAGGCCTATCGCCTTACAGGATGTCCCGGGGAAAATCTTTGCTTCCCTAATTTTAAGAGATCTTCACCAATGGATTAGTTCATCAAACATGCGAGATAGGTTTCAAACGGGATTTGTTGCCGCTAAGGGAACGGCTATAAATATTGTCACTCTGACCTCAATGAAGGCCCGCTGCTGCCAGCAAAAGCAATCTCTTTTCATTGCTTTTGTAGACTTCAAAGAGGCATTTGAATCTCTAGATCGCAACTTAATGCTGCATAAATTGTTGCTAATGGGCTGCCCTTATTCACTGGTCAAACTTATCGCTATTTTTCATGAAAATACGTCAGTTTATGTTCGCCTAACCCTTGATGGGATGCTAACCCCCCCTCTCTTAACATACCGAGGGTTGAAGCAAGGGTGTATCCTGGCAGCCACAATATTTAACTTATTTATTCTGGATATGGGTAATTCTGATGCCCCTAAACTAGGCCAGGATCAGATACCTTGGATTCTCTATGCAGATGATTTTATTCTGCTCTCAAAAACCCCGGCTGGATTGCAACGACTGATTAATGGGTTATCTGAGTACACTTTGGAAAATGCTATGACCATCAATTTAACTAAAACGCAAATTACGGTGTTTCAAAATCGTAAAACCACTAAATATTCCCAATTTAAGTGATCTATTAAAAGAGATCAAATCCTTATTACACCATCATATAGATATTTAGGTATTATGATTAGCTTGAATGATAATGATAATGCATACCAAATGGACCTTGAATCGAAACTACAGGCCCTGATTTCTCAATCCAAGGTTATATTATATAAGTTTGGAAAGTTCACGTGTAATCATTTATTATCATTTTATTCTATGAAAGTCAAACCTATTATCACGTATGGTTCAGAAGCTGTGCCGATGTTGCCCCGGACATTCTGGGACCGTATGGAAGGCAAATATTGGCGCTCACTTTTTAATCTTCCTACTTGTGTAACTTTTGCAATGCTTCGATTCGAATTAGGACTATTGTCTTTATTTAGTGCTGTTGCATGGAAATTGATAGACTTTTTTAGAAAGTGTATATTGTCATTGCAATACATGGATATTTCTTGTATTTTAGGCCAACACTTAATATACTCTGAACATCAATACCCTAAGCATTGGCTAAACAAAGCTTTATATATTCTTACTGATGCAGATATTTGTTTAGACACCCTAATCCATAATCCAGCACAGGCCAAAATCAAACTGTATCTACGAGACTGGATATATTCTCTTGAAAAATGTTCCCATTTTAGAGACTGGAATTAAGCTCAATTTGGCCATAAGAGGTTTAGAGTTACTGAATCTTATATTCTAAAATATCCATCTCCAAAATTTAGAGACGACTACATTCGATTCCGTCTCAATCTCTGGCATACCAAAGATATATTAGCCAGGTGGAAATCAATAGATGTTAGTGAAAATATCTGCCGGTTCTGTAAAGATTGCAATACTAAAGAAACCCTGAAACGTCATTGTTTATTGTCCAGTACTGTATGTTGCACGCCGTAAATACTTTTTACACTGTTTTAAAGATCAGACGATAACTGATATCGAGGAATTATGGCTGCTGATTTTTGGTGCAAAACGAATGTCAATTAGATTAGCAACAACTGGCTTTTTAAATGAATTGTTTTAAAAGTAATTTTGAACTAATCGCAGTAAGTGAACGCACCTGGAAGACTGTATACACCTTGTTTTTTTTGTATGAGATGATTTAAAAAAAAATGTATTGATGAATTGAACTGTAAATTGTATTTATTGAAAGGTTGTTGTTTACAGCCAAACAATAAAAAAAAAAATAATTGTGGTCGATGTGTGTCCGTGGATCAGACGTATTGATGCAGACAATCCTCTGTCTACAAGTCAGGCATGGGACAAGGTCTCTTTACTCAACCCAACTGACAGTTTATACATTAACTAACGTACAAAGTTCGGGACGCTCAGTTACAAGCGGGAAATACTGTCCACCATTTTAGAACACAGAGTTACATGGAATAGAAATCAAAATGGTGGATGGACCTAAAATGGCGGCAAAGTCGATCTAGAATCAGAACTTTTGCAACACGTTTTTCTTCGCAGTGCGACTGGGCTTAGGCCAATATATATGAGAAAGGAGGCATGATATGATATCCCGTTTAACAGCTAGACTAGTGTATCGCTTATTGCTGATGACACACAATTGTCGGATGGGAAGTATGCCATCTTACCTCACTGAGAAAACTAACACAGGACTCCTTAGATTGAATAACTCCGATCAGCTGGTATCTCTGAGATGTAACAATGTTAAAGCCATGAAAGGAGCTTTTGTGAATGCGCCACCAAGGGCTTGGAATGCCCTTCCGCCTGACCTCCGAGAACTGAAGTCGAGTGAGGTTTTTAGAAAAAAAAAAATAACTCTGTTATTCTCTTAAACATCTTTAATCTGCACTGTTTTTTTATTTGGTATCCTGTATAATGCTATGATTGTTTGTTAGTCCATGTTCTTGAATTCAGGTGCGCTCTTAAGCCTATGGGTCCTTGGTTGCACGGTATAAATCAATTAAAATAAAGTAAAGAAAAGTAAAGTAAAGAGAAAGTCTGCCCAAGATTTCTCATCATCTCTTCATCTAGAAATGAACATACTTTTGATTGGTGATCTGTTCATCTTTAACTTGGTATAACTAGTGAAAGGTTTGGCAAGTAGATCCCACTAACACACCAGTATGACCCTTTTGTAGGACATCATTTGCAACAGGCATCCATGTGGGGCACCACCGCACAACATACCCAGTCAATGTGTCCCCTTATGCCACTGTCAATGTGAGCATCCTGTGTTCTCTATTACCACACATTACCACACCGAAAACTCCCAGGACACTCCATGCAAATTAATTTAGAAAACAACTCAATTTTAAGAACACGGTTCATTAGAAAACATGACAATACCTCCAAGCCCCATCATAATCCCCCGAAAACATCTGAACCATGCCAATGCACGTGGCCTCTACTGAAAGAGCTGAATTCCATCAAACCTGCACCTGTGTACCCAATGAGCCTGATCCAGGAAAACATTCCCAGGCCACCTGACATTTAAATACACACTTAAAATGCAAAAATGAGCCTGAATGTATAGAATAGTAATTCCTGTAAGTTAAATGTCAAGTTACAGCGTGTCATATCTCCTCCAACAGTTACCCAGGGCAGCCAAGCTGGAGATGCTAACTCCACCTCAGAACCATCCTCAGGCCACACATACAAGCATGCAAGGTGTGAATCTGTTACTCATCGGAAATCATAAGGCAAATCTGCTACGTCAATCTCCTTGCCTGTGCTCTCCACATTTCCATGTACAGAGCCTGTGGACCCAATAACCACCAGCATCATCCCCACCTGAGGTATCAACAACACTTTTGAAGAAATGACGACAGTGAACATCACCACTGAGGCCCTGCATGGGACAGTTGGAAATATAATCACTGCACCCATAGCACCTCAGTTTCAGCACAGCCTGTACCTGTTTTCAATTCCATGCCACGTGTGGCAGTCACAATCAGACTGGCCATTTACCTGCCAGACTCCTCTGCCCTTCTTATTGTTTCCCCCTTTCCCACCACTCCCTCACCCTTAGCAAACGGCCAGTCCTTAGAACTATTATGCCCACACTCTAGCATATCAGGTGTGAGACAGCCATCTCCCCCTCTGCCATTCCCACAGAGGGTTCAGTCTACAGAACTCTGCTATTAAGAGCACACCAGATATTGTCGCACTCCATACCAATGCATGGAGAGTTCGAATGAACAGTCACTGGTATTGGGAATAGGGGTTGTTGATGACCATAGGTGTTGTGGATGAGGTTGGTAAATAGGCATATATGCTGGGATGAGGGTGGCAGGGATGAGGCTTGTGGGTAAGCATGGTGGTTGGAGTTTAGGGTGGTGAGTGGGCATGGGTGTTGAGGTTGCAGGTGGTGAATGGGCATATGTGTTGTGGATGAAGGTGATGGTCGGGCATGAAGGGAGTGTTTCCTGTTTAAATGGTTGTCAGTCTACTATATTGCTGTGCTTTCTTTTTTTTGTCATGTCCAATAACTCCACGAGATTTTTGGTGGGTGTATCTTATGATGGAGATTGGCCAAAGTGTATTGCTAATCCTTCTCAACAGTGAATGTGTTGCAGGGTAATATGACCCTATTTTCCCTATTGCATCACCCCCATACTCAAAGCTCCACTGCTGGGATTTCGCGGGTAATCCATGCTTTTCATTGTTGTGTGGTTTCGTAATGCCACTGAACCTTAAGTATGGTCAAGGATTGGGGGTTGGTACATTATTGCATACATGGCTGCCCAATTTATGTGCCCACGCATGTCACGCTGTAACTGGGAGAGGTGGTGATATTTACCATAGCCTATTTTAGGCAACAAGTGTTGGGCATTATGACTAATGTAGTCACAACCAAGGGCATACAAAGTTCTTCAGCTATGTAAATGCAATAATTGGAATTATGGGAGGCCTGAACCATGTACTCTTGCTATCATATTGGCAAATACATCATGAGGTGATAAGAATCTGAGCATGCATATGGCAGCTGTCCTGTGCCCCTGACATCTCATCCTCTTCTCATTACCTGCTGCACAAAGGCATTGAATATTCATTCTTGCTATGAACCGAATATCCATGTCCAATCTCCTCAGAGGGTGCCCATGTACCCTGGCAGGATGTTTTTTACAGGACCATTTTATCATTCATGGAGCAAGGGAACGGAGTACAGCAGTGGCACGGGGTCAGAAGAGCATCACACATTGTTTGTACATTCATTAAATGGTACTGCTTTCTGGTGCAGGAGACCTGCCCCTATGCCTGTAGTTGGACCACAATCAAATCCATACAGTCCAGAACAGCTATCTCATTTGGGGAAGTGGGCTGAAGCACAGCAACATGCCTCGTTTGGGGTAGGGACAAGGGATATGTGGTTTGGCACATGTTTCATTGGTGCATCAAGCACCTTTGCTATCACTTTTGACAAGGTTGGCATTCCAACAGTGTGCTGAAAAGTGGCTGATGCTAGAAAGTGCAGTATGGCCTCCAGTTTGGGAGGGTTGGGATGGCAGTCCTGATGTTGATCCAACTCAGGCGGGACAGCTGTCTTATTTGGTGTCCCTATTCAGTTGACAGAGTGTTTATTTGGATGTTGGTCAGCATGTAGGGGGGCGGTGTGACACAAGGTAATGGTGGACTCCCTTGCCTTTGATAAATTGGTATCCTTGGCTGCTGCTTTACCACATGTATCTGCAACTTTACAGGCAGTAGCACATTGTTGCAGTCGTGATCTACAGCTGCCAGGGGCTGCATGTTGCTTTGGAGTTCGCTTGGAAAAGGTGTGTCGCTTACAAATAATTTTTGGTGCAATTGAATGGGCCCATTGCTTTATTCTTGTCACCTTGATACCTACACTAAAGGCGGCAGTAACTGCAATGAATATTTGGGGAGAAATTGCTGCCTTCTGGTGGTAATATTACAGTGATCTAACTAGTAATACTGTGGAATCAAAGTTTTAATTTGGACACACATTCCTCCAGTGGAACTAGCACTGGAGAAGTGCCACTGTGTTTGGCAGTAATTGCTCCCAAAGAATTAGTACGAGAGAAATTACCACAAATATTGTATTACTTGTAATTTGCAGTGCAGTAAAAATGGGCAGTGATTCTATTTCTTTTTTTCTTTATTTTATGCAGTTGTACAAGCGAACTTTTTAAATAGTTATTCACAGCTGCACATCATATAAATGTAATAACTTGATGAAACAGTACATCCAAAATGTAAAAATGTTCCTCCAAATCATGGAAACATCTTATATACAGCCCTCCGAGTTCGCTGCCATAAAGAACTGCCACACCACCTGTATGCACGCCCCTCTAAATCCAATTAGGCACAGGGAGTGGAGCGCTTCACAGCACATTAAAAGGCGTTTTGCCGTCTCAACACAATCTTTTCCACATAGTCGGCACTGCCGTTGATACTGGGGAATATTTTGCCATGCCCTGGTTATCGTGTTTGTCTTCACACTGTTAAACTAGATTTTAACATGGTCTCAGACCACACAGTTCCCATTGAAGCTCTCACTATACCCAGGTGAACTAGTGTGTGTAGTATAGTATTGAGAAGAGCCTGATGCCTGAGTTTTACTTGCCAGCTTGATTAGGCATTGCTCATATGGATCTAGACACAGGGCCGACTTTATGTACTTCTTGAATTTTCCAATTGGCCACGTCAATGGCTTATCGAATGCCCTCTCCAGCCAAACATTACAAGCAGCCTTAATTTTTAGAATGTTAATATTTGGCATGAGTCTAGATATAGATTGAATTACCTTATGTGGGAGTTCCAACAAAGAGTCATTTGGTGCATTAGAGATTTTCCAAAAAAGTGTCAGGCATCGCATTTCCAGCTTCACATTAATGGGTGTTACATTAAACTCCAAGTAGGGCGTTTTGATGGGAGTCAGGGTAGCCTCCTAAGCGACTTCCTTCTAGTCTTACAATGCCCTTCACGTGGGATGCTGCCCATATCTCAGCCCCGTAAAGGATGGTTGACATAATCTTAGCCTGGTAGAGTTGCAAGATAATCTTTTGGGAATAGCCACTGCCCTTCTTAGCAAGCAAGCTTATTACACCAGTCACAATTGAAGTTTTCAATATAATATGTTCAGGTGGCATGTCCCCTCGCAGTTCAACGTTTAAGTAAATACCAAGATATTTAAACTCAGATACCACCTCCACAGTTGCACTCTCCATAGACCATGACATCCTTTTTACTCTCCTGCCCTAATGCCAAAGACCATGATCTTGGTTTAGTCAGTGTTAATTACAAGACCATTGTCTTCTGCATAATGTACCCGTCTAATTAGGGTTGCTGCAGACCCCAGGGGGTAGAGTCTAAGATGACAAGATCGTCAGCGTAACCCAACCACTGGATTGATGCACCCCCCAACTCCGTTGGGTTCACTGAATTATTAACAATCTCCACCCCAAGGTCCGCTAGGTAAAGGTTGAATAACATGGGTGCCAGTATGCACCCCTGTTTAAGCCCCTTATATTTGTTGATCCAGCCAGAAGTCCTCCTTGCCTGATCAACGTGAACCTTCCGACATATACAATCATGTAATTGAATTATCATTTTGAGAAGCCCTGGGGGTATATTCCAATTGCTTAATTTGTTCCATAGTTTAGGCCTGTTCACCATAAATGCGGCGTACACCAATGTTTTGCGGATAGACCACGCCTGCTGAATAATTGTAACCAGGGCTAAGCTGTTAAAAGTGGTGTCACACCCATAACGGATGCCTGTCTGTTTTAGGGGGAAGACTGTCACCCAATCTTCCAGCTCTGACAGTAATAGTCAGGCAAAGATCTTCGCTGGAATATCTAGCATCACTAGTAAGCGATCATTTTTAGGGTTATCATGCCTGCCCTTATGATGGATTGGAACAATTATACCACCTCTCCATGAAACAGGAATAATCTGCAATACAGCAATCCAGCTGAATAGCCAGTTAAGAGCTTCTGCCCTCTCCTCTGGTTCCAATTTAAGAAGTGAACTACAGACCCCATCAGTACCCAGCACCCGGGATGAATTACATGCCCTGATTACATTCTCTATGTCACTGCTATTTTTCGTGTACAACATATACAGAACCAGAAACATAATCTGGGATCTTATAAAATCCCTCTCCTGTGAAGTGTTCTGCCACAAAAGCTTCACAACTTTCCTTAGAGATCCCCTTTAAGTCTCTAGAACAAAATGGGATCCTAGACTGCGACGACCAGACCAGAAGGTGCCATTTAGTGCATTCCTTTTCACACGTATGTTTCCTTAGCCAGATTGTGTACCCATTTTTGCTGTTCTCGCAGCTTTAGCGTGTGTAGCAGTGTCTTACCCCTTTTGGGAGAGGGCACATAATTCCTTGCGCAGGAATATTTTCTTGGCCTGAATTTCTTTGTCATATGTTTGTTGGTGAATCTTATCGTGCCTCATGCCTTTCCTTTTAATGTTTTTTGTGGTCCTACCAAGCCAGCCTTAATGCAATCCATATTGGCTTCAAAATTAATTGTTGCACTTGCATTGGGCGAGATGTTACTCTCACAGCAATTTGTGCCCCAAACTTCACATCAAATATTAAGGCTATCCTCTGCCTTAATTGAAGTCTTCATAAATTGTCTTCATGCCAGGATATCCGGCTCAAGGCACTGTTCACTGACAACTGACCAAGATCCACAAGTGCCTGTTCAGCCTGCATACAATTCAATTTCACAATCAGTGGAAAATGATCACTCTCTGTCCAATCACCCACACACATACATCAAATTAAATTGTTGGGTTGGAAGCAAATACATAGTCAATTATGCTACTAGTTACTCTCCTCACCCTCATGTAACTGAGGGGGATGATTGAAGGAAAGTTTCCATTGACCATTTCAAAGTTAACCAGAGTATAGCCAACTAGCCCAGTTGACTCCATATGGATACAACCAGTGGTCCAGCTGCCCCAACTGTTCCACAGATGTAAAGTCAAGTGGGTCATCCATTGCTACCTGGGACATTTTCTGGATCCTAGCATTAAAGTCCCGAAATACCACAATCAGGAGCTATTAACCAGCTTAGTATGTATCATTTTAACAGTCTTCAATACCCTCATGTGATATGTCTTATTCAGAGGATTATAGATGTTAATTACATACAAAGCGGTTTATAAAAAATACATTCTGACAAACTAAGATATCCTTATATTCAGGTAGGACCAGCTCGATTCCCAAATCCTTCCTGACACCCAGTGCCAGCCCCCTTTTGGGCTACCCCGCTGGCCATGGCATGCCAAGGAAGAGAGGTAGTTCCAGCTGTCTATCACTAATGAGGAAGTGAGCCAAGTCTCTTGTAGAGCAATTATGGTAAATGTAAGAATGTGCGACAATACAGTTGGGAGTTACGAGCTGAGTAAAAAAGAGGAGCGCAACTTTCAAGATTAGGGACAAGGCCTGTTGTGTTGCCCAAACAGATGTGCCAGCCAAGCCCGATTCCTCTCATCGACATGAGTGCCCAGCTGCCTATCTCCAATAGAGACTTAATATCCCATCCTCTGGTGGGGTGCCTTTAGGTTACCTCCAGATTGCCAGAGCAATCCACACAGTTATGGGCACAGACCTCAACTGCTGTACAGTTGAAGCCCAGTTTGAGCAATGCTTGATGATTTTCCAGAACATATGATGTGTTCCCTCCACTTAGAAAAAAAACTGTGGATGTTGCAGTTTCACTCCTGCCTACAGGGTCACGTATGCCTACAATGTGTATGTCACTGGTATGAATAAAACAGATGGGTATTTCTGAATGAAATAGTTCCAACACCTGGCAGTGGTTGACATAAGCATGCGTATCCTTCCCGAATATGCTCCAGATTTGTAGTGCAGATATCTTAGACTTGACTGACAAGACAGGCACTGCATGGAACAGGATAGCATCTTTTGGCAGAGACTTACTGCCCAGGTCACTGCAGCCACTGGCCCACCCTCTGTGGTAGTCAGGTGTGCTTGGAACAGCCCTTCCAAGTTAAAAGTAGTTCCTTATTTTTTCTTGTTATTCCGTGCCGTAGCCTTCTTGGTAGATTTATGGCCACCATTTTGCATGTTGTTAAATTGGAACTTGCTGTACCCTGCAAGGTTCAATTCCAGGGTAATGCTGACACTTCCATCTTGGTTACTGTTTTCCCCCATATAGCACTGCGTCAATTGCTCTATTTGTAATTGTGACATGGTTGCGCAATTTGATAAACATGTGCACTTTTTCAACATCCTAAGAGGGCCAGGCAACACATCTCCAGTAGTTCGCTTCACAGATTATTTTATTGGCACCCTTTGGCCAGTTGCCTTATACAGACTGCCTTATACATAGCAGCACAGACCGCTGAATGAGACATAGACGCCAGGACCTTTGCCAGTGTAGCCACAATGATGTCACATTTAAGGTGACAGCGATCCAATAGAGTTTCCTGAATGTTAAACATGACAGCCGAAGACTCACTCGCAGCACTCTCAGCTGTCTGATTTAGCTCCTCTGTGCATCTTCCAGTCTCCCAGTGTCTGCTTGTTGTTACTGATCCAGACTGTTCCAGTAGCGCCACATAGGCAACGTGGACTGTAGATGTTCCCTCTGCCAGAGAGGCAGAGAGGGAGATAGAGGTAGAAATAGAGTCCTGATTGGAATGTGTAGTGTTAGCTCCAGTACCGGTGCCAGAACCATCAACAGTTGGTGCTTCTTTGATGTAAAGCCCAGCTTCCATACACTTGTCAGGCTCCACCTCCATCAGCACGGTGTATCGTGTATAGACCAACTAGCCAGTACCAAGGATGAGGAACTAGTGTCTGAAACCACTTATTGGCCCATAATAGGGGTGATTAGTGCCTTCATGACCCTGTCGCTCAGTTTCAATCACTGAGTAAGATTCAGTCATTTTAGAAGCATAGTTAGCCTTAGTTTTAGTTCTGGCATTGGGTTTAGCATTTGTTGTGATTTCCAAAGCACCCACATGCTGAGGGCATACTTTCAGTGTGTGGGAAGTATAGGGGCCGTTAGTTTCATCAGAAGAAACATAAGATGCGACTACAGTGTCAAGAAAACACTTGGCCGCTTCCACCTCAATAGTTTCACCCTTGGCTATAACCAGGGATTTAGATAGCCGAGATACAGGGATAGATCTTCTCTCACCCATCTCACCTGCCCCCAAGACCGGTATCAGGACCGGGAGGTGGTGAAAGTCTGTTTCCAGTGAAAAGAGGGCTGCTACTTCTCCAGTCTTGCTTTTAGCTGTTCATGTCTTAATAGTGGTTAACACACCGTGCTTCTGTATAATTAGGAATAATTAGGAGAATAAGGCCAAGACACTGCCAGTACTGATATTAGAATTCAGGAGTTCAATGTGTTCAATTTGCAAGGTCGTACAGGGTGATGCGGAATACAACAGCCAGGGATTATGAAAGTACATATCTGTGCCCCCCCCCCGGCCCCTCGCCAGACTACTGCAAGACCACTTGACTCCAATTGTCCTCTCCGCGTTCTGCCGTAGAGTGACTCTTTAAAGCAAAGCAGCAGAGGTCCGACAGGAAAGCCACGCCTCCGGCAGGGGAGGGACAGCAGAGAGACTCCACCTCAAGACTACTTGACTCCACTTGTCTGCTCCATCTTCTGCGGTAGAATGACTCTTTAAATCAAAGCAGCAGAACAGCGGCAGGAAACCCATGCCTCCAGCAGGTTAGACACAGCAGAACGACTCCACGCAAGACCCCTTGACTCCAATTGTCCTCTCCACATTCTACAGTAGAATGACCCTTTAAAGCAAAGCAGCAGAGCTCTGGCAGGAAAAACGGGGTAGACATAGCAGAAAGACTCCATGGCAGGGCCACTTGACTCTACTTACTGTTTAAAGCACAGACCTAGCTCAAGAGCAGTGGAGCGGTGTACAGAGTGTGGGTAGCTGGCATTTGAGTAGGCATATTTTACCAGCACTGTACCAGTGGCCGAAGTGTACGAATGGAAGTAGTGGATCTGCACCAACCCCATCCCAAAACACTCTCCCATGCACAATACAAACCCCAAAACACATGTTCCTGCTGTTTAGGGGAACGCTCAGTGCTGTGCACTGAAAGAGACAGATTCAGCTTCTTCCTACACTTTTATTTTAAAACAAAACGATTCTGGAACGGTTTCTTTTTAAAATAAAAGTATCAGAACTGTAAAACTGAATTAAAAGAAGTAGAGGAGCACTGGTCCCTGACCGCTCCAGCCCACTTCGACCACTGCACGGTACTGGTGCACACAACTGTAAGGTCTGTGTGTCAGTGTGTGCATGCATTGGAATTAGCCCTTGGTCATGTGTTGTTGAAAGATCCAAGTTTTAAGAGATTTGCAAAATTGAAGAATTGTGGAGGCATTCCAAACTGACACCAGGATAAAGTTGGAGAGGGTAGGTGCATGACAGGAGAAGGATTGTTTGCAAGTCCTCACTTTGCATATGAGTTGTGATTCAAGCCGGTTGGTCAATTTGCTCTGTGAGGAGCGTGTGCCACCAGATATGTGGCGTTTAGCCACCCTGTGTGCTAGTGTGCTACTCCTGACTTCTTTGTATATGATAGATGTAGTCTTGAACAGTATCCTGGTTTGGAGTAGAAGCCAATGTAGCTCACGCAGGATAAAATTATGGTGCTCCTGTAATAAGACGTGCTGCAGCGTGGTGCATTTAGGGAAGCCAAGTGAGCAGCTGGGAGCTTTGTCGGGAGAGTGTTTCCCCCATCAATGTGCTAGACCACAAGGACCTGCACTATGGCTTGGAAGTCCTGCAGCGGGATGAAAGGTTTGATTTTTTTCGAAGGGTAGAGATTCTGAGCAGGCTATTTAGGACTTCTTGGCTATGTGTTTCTGGAAGGACAGATTGCTGTCAATGAGAATCCTGAGGATTTTATTGAGTCTGAAAGTTGTGTATCAAATCCTTCTAGGTTCATATCATTGAGCCATTGCTGAACATGTTGTTTTTTAGCGGGCGGACTGACGAGGACAAATTCAGTCTTGGATGGGTTTAGTTTGCAGCAGGCAGTTGACATCCAGAACTGTATGATTGCTAGGTAATCAGAGACAACTGAAATTCTGCAGAATATTTACTCTCATGTAGAACTGAGTACCATATTTTTATTGGTCGATGGCTATACAGGGATCTTTGAGGTGAGTTGCTCAGAAGCTCCATGTAAAGGTTACAAAGGTTTGGTGAGAGGATGGAGCCTTGGATAACTTCTCAGGAGACCTGGAGTCGGTTAGAATGCAACAGGTTTGTCTTGACAGCCTGGTGTCTGCCTGAGAGGTGGGAGGTAAATCAGTTCAGTACCATGCCACAGACTCCCATCCTGTTAGTAACATGGGAGAGAAGGATGTGGTGCTTGAAAGTGTTGAATACAGCAAAGAGGCCAAGGAGGACAAGGAGGCATGAGTCACCCTTATCCATGATTTCGAGAGCATCAACCACCACCTGGATGGTGGCTGTCTCAATGCTACACTTTGGCCAGAAACCTGACTGAAAGACATTTAGGAAGTGGAGTTGTTCAATTCTGGCAAGCACTTGAGTAGCAATTACTTTTTCAAAAATGTTGCCAATAGACTGGAAGTTCGTAATGGACCTAGGTCGCTTGGATCTAGGATTAGTTTTTCAAAAGAGGTCATATGAGCCCAGGAAATACTCAAATACCTTGGTTCAATCAATAATGAATTTACAATTCTTAACAGGTTTTCTCTGTGCCCTGGTGTTCTAGGACTGAGGGCAGCAACAAACCAAAACAACATTAGTGAATATTTATCATTGAGTCTGCAGTGAAAGCAGGAACATTTGTAAAGATTTCCAGTGCTTTCTCCAAATCCCTACCACCTGGAACAATATATAATTGTGGGGTAGGAAGGGCTGGTTCTTATGCAGCATCATTAGGATTCCTACATCTTTTGCTGCCAGGTGACTACTTGGTTTCTGAAGATGGATCTGACAGGTCAAAACATGCCCACAGTTGACAATGGCAGCATCGCCCACTAGATATTTAATTGTCAACCTGCTTAGTGTTTGCAATTCCTAGAAATTTCTATACAAATAAACCAAAGATTAATCAAGTTAGATGGACAGATCACTTTGTGCAGGATTTTGCTTGACCATACAATCTACTGTCTTTGTTGATATGGATAATTATTCTGTTGCCTGTGTTTTGTGTCCAGAGTGTAGGGAATGCCTGCCAGCATTATTAATTGACAACATTGAGGAGGCTGCTAGTCACTTGCCAGGCCCTTCCAGCCATTTGATCCACCCACCACCGATTACCACACATTCCAGGCAGCTACTTAGCAACTCCAGGCTAACACCATGCTACACACAGACAACTGATCACCACTGCCAAAGCCTACTACTATCAAAACACTACAGTCAAGGGCAACAATTAAAGTAAATCCCTCTTCAAAGCCATCAAGGATGGCATCAACCCATTGCCCGGCCCATGAGTACCGCACTACAACAGAAAATCTGCTGTAAACAGCTCTTCCTTCATCAGAAATGTCATCATGATGCCCAATACAGATACCAACACAATAACTGACGGCAAACTACACATCCTATTTTGCAAAACCGCAACTACCTGGACACATTTCAAGGCACTCACTATGGAAGACCTTGCTGTGGATGACATCCTCCCTGCTTCATTACTCAAGACCAATCCTACTGAACCACTCCAGCCACACCTTACACTCATCAACAACTCCCTAACTCAAGGCACCTTCCCCTCAACCGTAAAGATCAGGCAAATCCTCCCACTTCTCAAGTTATGGACATTGAACCCAGGTGACCTCACCACCTACTACCCAATCACCTACCTTCCCTTCATAGGTAAGATCCTTGAGAAAGCAGTAGCCATGTAATTCCTCCAACACATCAAAGCCTACAACCTCCTTCATACCTACCAATTTGACTTAAGACCCAGATGCAGCAGAGAAACAGCTACCATAAATAATAGTGCCCTTAAAATCCTTGATGACAGCCTTTTTTGCCTCCTGGTTCTCCTTGACCTTTCAGCATCATTTTATACAGTAGACCACCAGGCACTAACCTACAATCTTCATTGCCTCATAGGGATCCCCAAGATCAACCTCCGCTGGTTCAAAATGTACATTGCTAATCAACACCAGTTTGTACAAATGGATTCCTCCAGATTAATATCTCTACCCATTTACTGTGGAGTTCTGCAAGGATCCATCCTGTCCCTGTGAGCTTCATTACATGACACCACATGGAACCCTCCTCGTTCCACACAATATCCACATCCACCAATGCACAGATGACACAAAGCTCTATCCCAAGATATCCTCCATAGAAGATATCCACAGGCTCAACGTCTGCCTCCCATTAATCTAGTAGTGGATTTCCAGGGCTTCCATGAGGTTTAACCGTTCCAAGACTGAATTCCTATTCCTGACCAACATCAAGAAAATACCCTGAAATCCAGACCTTGCTCTCTGCTATGCACCTCAAGATCTTCACAGGCGTGCTGGAGAACTCTGTCAAGCCCCTTAGCTTTGACATTAACAGACACCGTTCATTCAAACAAAACAGTGCCAGGAAGACACAAAAAGGTTGGTACTAACTTTCCCTTCTGCGGTAAATCATACCCTTCATCCCAGAAAACAACTTCAGATCTGTTGTCCATGCACAGGTCCTCTCCCACCAGGATAGTGGCAATGCCTTTTTGGATGGCCTTCTGCCAAATACCCTGGCACCCCTGAGATGTGTCATGCATACTGAAGCCTGACTCATCAAAGGACTCTGCAATTCAACCACATCACCCTGACACTAATAAAACTGCACTGGCTCCTGCTGCAAGCCTGTATCAATCTTCAAACCCTGCTGCATCATCTAGAAGGCTGCCACTCTAAAGCCCCAAAGCTACAACACAAAATAAAATACACATTTGCGTAGACACATAACGTACTAGAAGTAAGAATATATGCAGATTTTAACTCTTCCAGTGCAGGAGAACCAGAAGATAGGCCTTTCCTGTTTACGCATCTAGACTTTGGAACCTCCTCCCTTCGACATCAGACTTTCCCCCTTGCTTCTACAGTTCAGGAAGAGGCTCATGACCCTCATCTTAAATGAATGGCTCCTCCCTGCACCTAGGTCTGCAGACCCTTCATTCCCCGCCCCCACACCTGAGATTAGGTGATTTGATCCCCACTGTTTCTTCTCCTGGTTGCTTGTAGTTCCCTTGCTGACAAATTGACCACCTTCGCCCTCGCCTGTTTTAAGCTCCCAACTCCCTTGCTTCTCTGCTTCCCTCGCTATGCCCTTCCCGCTTTGATTGTAAAGTGGTCCATTGCTACTTGAAGCTAGGCCCCCACTCCAGAACAATGCATACAATAATAATAATAAATGTGACTGATTTTGATCATCTATTGTAAAGGACTGCACACTTAAAAGTGCACTTCTGGTTAACAGATGTTGGAGGCATTGTAGAGTGTAGGGAGTACCACTGTCCTGAGAGTGTAGTGCAATGGTGATTTTGCACTGCGACTTTCCTGGGAAAATGCAAAAAATAACTTTATTTCATTTTCTACTATTGTGTTCCTATGTATGTGCTTTGTTTTACCATATCATCATCGGGAAAAAAAATATATAGACAACTGTAAGAGTATTTATCATTTTTTTTTACGCAGCATTACTGCCTGGGTTTGGTGCATTGCTATGATGCAATTGTTTCAAGCTATGTGTTGCCAGTGCAACCTATGGACATGTAAATGAAGACAGGCTACACAGGTAAAAAACAAACCATTTTCTCATTTTAAAAGCACACATTTTTTCACATTCAAAATGCACACCATTTTATCACCTGAAATTCCTCTGTTGCAAGAGACACATTTGAGAATCAATAAACTAACCCCATTAACAAAACTAACCTGATCTTAACTTCTTAATAATATAATGTGTTCTCCACTGCAAAATGAGGCAGACTCTGAAAGTCATTTTAAACGCGCATCCAGATTTTTTTTTTTCTCTGTGTTGCTCTGTCCAAAGTATTTGCAGGAAGCAAAGATTCGAATAAGCAGGAAATCGGTTTTGTTACAGTTGCTTACTGTAAAAGATTTCTATTGTGTGCAGGAGGTGGATAGGACATAGGGGATTATTATTGGACAAGCATCATATTAGAGGCTGTAACCAAGTTTTCCTGTAGAATCTGGGGGAAGAAGAAGGCAGAATACATTTACACAGCTCGGTGAAAGACCTGACTGGTGGCTGTGGAGTTCCTGATTGAAAAAGCAGATCCCAGCTGCACTGCTGCAGAGACTGGGAATTCCAGACAATAGTCCCCGGTTTGAGTAACAGCAGATGCCTGTTCTCACTGGGGGTGCTTAAAGAGGGAATTGCCACATCCAGAAGGCGACCAGCCGAAGAATTTCACATGCTGAACAGATTAGGTAATTATACATTGCAAAGTACGGGGGCAGTGTGCATGAGTGCGAAACTATTCAGTCAGTGTAGAAGAGGGAAATTCCAGTGTCTTATCAACATGTTTAAAGTTGTGACTGTTCTCGTCGCTCTCTTCTCATTTTGTTACAGATAATGTTGACTGTGCTATTTCATTTATCTCTGTAAAAAGAGTAAGATCGTGTTTAAATGCAATTTTTATAATGCACAAAAATATCTGAAAGCAGACGGGTAGTGTGTTTTATTTTCTCTTTCCTTTGTGCATTTACCATTACAGTGCTGATGATGTGGGGAGATGTTTAGACAGTGCAATTGTCATTTTTAAGGTAGCTAAAAATAAGACTTGCCTGCAGCTGTGTGCACGATTTCATTCAGTATGAGCAATTATAAATAAATGTGTGTGTGAAATAGACTGCTGAAGGTAAATGAGTAAGCAGAAATAGAGACCCGGGACATAGTTCACTATTGTATATAAAATAGTGAGTGTTGTACCACATGTTAGCTCGTTGTTGTAAATAATTCTGTGAGAATTGCCCATGGTGGCACACTAAAAATGAAAATGTGGTATTTCTGAAATGTAGGCCTGAGGTCTCTCTAGTGATCACATGAACAATCTAAACAAAAATAAGGGGTTCTGGATATTGGGGCCACAAATAAAACAAAGGAATTATGCTCACCAAAAATACCACCAACCACGCATACCAACCACGCATACCAACCACGCATATCAACTAAATATGTCTGTGTACTGAAATAATGCATATCCACCATGTTTTATTATACCTAACCTAATCTGAGTACAAGTAGTGATTGTTGCTAAATTATTTTGGTGGTAAGAAAATACTATCAGGCCCCAAATCTACACAAAATACCAAACACAACCTAGATCTGCAGATTGTGCTTACAATTGTAGCACAGTTGAATTTTGCAGAGAGAACTAGATTACCTTGATCCTGGCATTTGTTTCAAATCTCTGTTGTATACAATTGACCACATCCAGAGCTTCAAAATTCTCTTATTCCCTATTGTCTGCTCCATGGTCTCAATCTGGTCTTTGAGTGGTGAACAAGAGGAATTTACATCACTGATGGTTGTGTTATAGTAGATGATAGCCTGCACAGCATATTGCAAATTTGCTAAAACTCTGGATGAGCTCTTTCATGACACCCCCTTCTCTATTGGTCAAAGACAGGGATGACCCTGTTTCAGCTTTGTGCTGCATGCCATATGTGCTAGTGACTTTGGTTTTCAGAGAACCGTTGAAGCATCGAAAGGGCTGAATTCAATGGAGGGAATCATTCTTTGTGAGGTCCAAACATTCAGTTTTTCTCCCCTCCTAACTCTAACATCACTGTCCCAATAAAGCTCCTAGCCCATCAAAAGCTAATTTACCCCATCGTTCCACCATTTACATTTGGGTGAAATGGACTTTGCTGAACAGTCTACATGCCGATGGAACTCTGGTGCACCATTGTTACAGTCCTTTCCTCACATTCACACTTTTAGAAGGAAGATAACAACTTAGCAAATGATTCTGCATACATGCCAAGCTGTTTAGCTGGTAACTATACCGTACCCCATGGTTACTTCAGTGTAGCGCCAAGGTGCCAGAAATGTTGATAGCACACTCTATACATTCACATAGAAACATAGGAAATTCCACGACTTCTGATTATTATACTTTATAGCCTTATTGATAGTTATTCATTAGGTTAATTATGTACTTGTATTGTGCTTGCTTGCTTTCTTAGAAAGGCGCATATAGCCTATTAGATAATTGAGTGCATCATGCCAACTTGTTCTCTTAGCTTTTGTCTCATAATACAGCATGCATTTTATTTCAACCCCCTCAGCACTGAATACTTGCTTCTAATAACCGATCTAGTTCCATTAGCCCCAGTGCCTGCTCTATGTAAAGAAAAATAGAAAAATGTCCATACATTTCTCGCTGGACTATGCTTTTCAATTCGTATCCAAGACGTCTGCCCATTATACTGCCATTTTCGCACTTATCAGTCCTTTTTTCTCAGCTCGGCGACCTTTTTGGCAGGGTTTTATCCACCTCCCCAGTTAGACTGCAACGTGGACTTCAATTTATCTTTTTTTTTCTGGGTGGAGGTGCATTTTCAATCACACCACAGGCCAGTTGGTGTGCCTTGAATGCATAGGCTATTCATTTTAGCAGGCCTTCACGTATGCTTCTCTGTTGCACAATCAGTAAAACAAATAGCAGGCAAATGATTGGGCTTAAATCTAATCAATTTGCTTGCTAAGTGTGCCTACAAGCTACAGACGATCATTCACACAAATGTGCTTATAATAATTCACATTGAGTCACTTTAGGGAGAATTCAAAATAACAAATACATAAAACGAAACTATCCACAGGGTAAATACATTAGGTTTCAGTTCAAAAGGGGAATGTTGTTTTTTGATTGGTAAAATATCCATTGAACATTTCCTTCATTTTTGTGGTAAAACGCAAAACAAAGAATGTGTCCAGTTAAACATGGCCAAAATCATGGACAATGTAAGAAAAATAACATAAATAGCTAAACCCACAAGTCTGAAAAATGTGAACCAGCGATCAAGGACAGTAAAGAAACAGAGGAATGTCATCACATCACGTCTTAGCATCTGAAACACACAATGGAGTAGCACAATATACGGGGAGAAAGACACGGTATTTGCACCACCAGGAATATGTCAGTTGAGGCTCTTCCACCCATACATACTTACATATGGAGCTCAAGACCTGATTAGTACAAAACAGCAATATGTATGCACATCACAGCAGAGGCATACACCACACCTTAATCGACCTTCAGCTAGAGAAAAATACTGTGGGCCTGCATAGGCAATCACCATCAGTACACACATCCAGGTAACATGAACCCATTGTTTAATGTGAATTCTATTTGCAGAACCAGTAATTATCAAATTCCCATTCAATGATGTGGGCTGTGGGGGAGACTCAATGAACCTCTGGATTGCTCACAGGCAAACAGTTCACACAATGCCAGAGTTGCATCGTGCAGCATTTTGCAAATTATGCAGAATGGAAATAATGCAAGAAAATGTGAAGACTGGAAATAATGCAAGAGAAGGTTTCTGCATGCCTGAGCAGACAAAACTGGAAACCCAACAAATCAACACAATCAGGGCTTTCCTTGCTCAGCCATGATCATTAAATCTTGCTCACCTATTTTGATTGACTCTCTCTGTAAATTTGTGAATGCTTCCTTCTAAGAAAAGTCAATGCCATTGGGGATAAAAAAGTTTTGTATAACCACTATCTTAAAAAAAATGGCATTATGTCCTAAAATGCCTTGAAATTGTTGACCCATCAACAATACACCTTTTCTGTTAAAGATTCTAGACTGCTTGGCATATACTTCAATATCTGCCCATTTAAACAAATACCCAATTCTTAATAAACGTGAGTCCAGCTTCAGACAAGGCTACCGAACTGAGACAACACTATTGGATTTGAAGTCTAGGCTCCATGGATAATGGAAAGCCCTCTCTCCTCTCCTCATGTTACGGGATCTTTCGGTGGCTTTCAACTTGGTGGATCACTCCATCTTGGTCACCAGGTTGAGGGACGTGGCACATTTTTCAGATGAAGCGGCTTCATGGATATCATTGTATCTAAGCATTAGAGAATGTTGAGTTTATTTTAGAGAGGCAGAAGCACTGCCTGTTATTCTTGAATATGGTCTCCCCCAGGGTGCTTGTGTCAATGCCTCGCTTTACAATATTTTTACGGTCCCCTTCGTTGTTCTTCTGGAATAGAATGTGTGGCGTTCACAAACTACGCTGATTACACAGAATGTGTCATCCCTCTGACTGGTTCACATGAAGAGGATGACATTCTACTTAATAGAGTGTACACTCATATCCAAAACTGAATGCTGCAGAATGGTCTTGCTCTGAACGAAGACAAGACTGAAATCATGCATTACGAATATGGTAGAAGAATTAGGGCCTGACTATGATTTTTTTTCCATTGTGTATACTAAAATTCTTACAAAAAAGAAAGTTAAGAAAGTAGGTTCTATTCTTGATCAGCACTTGAATATGAAGGCACATTTTAGCAGTCTGATTTCATCCGCTGATTATTATATTAAATTGCTGGTCCATCTTTGCCCATTCATTTCTCAAACTAATGCAGAAACTATTGCCAGGCCCATAGTAGGATCCAAAATTGATTACTGTTGTAGTCTCTTGTATGGCATTACTAAGGCAGACTGTAATCGACCACAGGTGATACAAAACAGTGTGGTCAGAGTGGTCACAGGTCTTGCCTGGAGAGACCATGTCTCCGAGGCCAGGCAGAGTCTGCACTGGCTCCCAGTGGAAGCTAGAGTAGAGTACCACTTATTGCTGATTACACAAAAATGTCAGTGGGGAGGGATGCCATCTTACCTACATCATCTCCTCACTGAGAAAGCAAATTCAAGACTCCTTACATCGAATATTTCCGATCAGCTGGTATCTCCGAGATATAACACTGTTAAAGTCATCAAAAGAGCTTTTGTGAATGCAGCACCAAGGACTTGGAATGACATTCCACCTGACCTCTGAGAACTTAAGTCAAGTGAAGATTTTAGAAAGAAAATTAAAACCCTGTTATTCTCTTAAATATCCTTAATCTGCACTGTTTTTTTTTATTTGGTATCCTGTATAATGCTATTATCGTTTGTTAGTCCATGTTTTTGAATTCATGTGCACCCTAATGCTTACAGGTCCTCGGTTCCACGTTATAAATCAATTAAAGTAAGGTAACGTAAAGTAAAGAGGTAGTCTGTGCAAGATTTCTCACTATCTCTGCATCCAGAAATTAACATACTTTTGATTGGTGATGTGTGCATCTTTAACTTTGTACAACTACTGACAAGTTTGCCAAGTAGTTCAAACTAATATACACGTATAACCCTTTATGTAGGACACCAATTTGCAACAGCCATCCATGTTGGACACAACAGCACAACATACCCAGTCAATGTGTCCCCTTATGCCACTGTCAATGTGAGCATCTTGTGTTCTCTATTACCACTCCTGTATTACTCCTTGTCCAATTTGCATAACAAAACAGAGGACACTGAAAACTCCCAGGAACACTTCCATGCAAATTCATTTAGAAAACAACTGAACTGTAAGAATATGGTTCATTAGAAAACATGACAATAATTTCAACCTTATCTTAAACCTCTGAAAACATCTGAACCATGCCAATGCACGTGGACTCTACTGTAAGAGCTGAATTCCATCAAACCTGCACCTACCAATAGCTATGTTTCCAAAAGCAATAAACTACCCCACTGGTAGAACACATTAGTACACACCTGCACCAATGAACACTCCACTGAAACAACAGATGTGGCAGGTGATGATGTTCCGTGTAATGCCCGCATTCAAAGCAATCCCAACACTGATGAAGAAAAGGAAAGAGTTTTAGAAAAACAGCCTCCTGAAAACTCAGCCATGGTTTATATACTGACAGGAAAGGATATCTGAAAGGTGTCCCCCAAAATAAATCGCTGAGTAAACACGTGAACCCGTGTAATCGACACACTAGGCCCTTTAAGCCGAGGCAGCAACATTTTGAGATAGATGGGGATGCAGAATATACTCAAACATCTATAATCAGACTGACTCATGTAGTTGGCGAAGTAAGTCTGTTTTAAAATCAATTGTCTAAAAAAGGGGAGTACAACAAACATAAAAGAACATCCACTCGATCTTCTCACTCAGTAAGTTTCATAAAAAAGCAGTTTATATAGCAAAAACTCATCATCATTGACGTCAATCTACGAGGCAAGCTACAAACACCTACTTGCAAAAGTGATTGGCTAAACAGGAACATTTAGGTGCATGTTCCAGACTTGTCTTGGAAAGTGATTGGGTTTCTAACATCAGGTGGGGCAACTAAGCCCTCCTCTACTCCTCTAGTGCAAGTCACTACATACGTGATCAAATACACAATGTCTATTGGTTATACAAACTATAGGGCTTTCTATTAGGTGCCCCTCTACATTTGGTTTGCACCCTGGCACCCCTCTGTACTATTGCACACACTATCAGCATTCAGGCTGGCTTCCAGGTGCTGGTGGGCAGGTCATAAGCATAGCTTCTCACCAATTAGCCTGCCATATTTCATCACTCTTGCAGTCTGCCAGTCAATTAGCCCTTTGATCTGTGTACCTGGGAAGAGAGGGGACTACAGGAATACTTGTCTTTTGGTTTCGATACAGCTCAACCCAGTATCTATTTTCATCTGACCATGTGACTGCAGACCATGTTTCAGAGCTTTTCTGTTGTTGAAATGCTATTAAATGATGGACCTCTGAAGTCTTTAATGTTCCTGTTCCTCACCTTTAGACGGGAGTTTGTTCTGTTCAGATGTACTGTAACTATTGCATGAACATTCAGGCTCACAGTGGCCTTGACCTCCATGTGTTGGGCCAGCTGAACTTCTCTTGAATTCACCTCCATGATTATGTTTTTATTTCTCACTATGACATACTGAACAAGCTTTTTTATTTACTGGGTCCAGCTCTGCTAGAGTGCATTGTTGAATCATCCATAGTCCATACATTCATATGCATAGATGTCAGCACATCGCTGCAATCTATTCACTACCTACCTAGCCTTTTAAGAATACTTTGTCTACTTGCGTTATTGCATTTGTGCAATTGTAAAATGACTTGACTTCATCATTTCAGTAGCATGAACATCTTAATTTCAAGCCTGGAATGTTGCTCATCTCTAATAACTCCTACTTGAATCTTTATAGAATGTTTATGTTCTTTTGCCTCTGCATCTCTTCTGGGTGCATATGCCCTGCTTTGCATGACGTGACCAATCTTCTCTTTTGCTCAGTTTTCACACTTCTTCCGGGATTTAATTCAAATGGCCATCATATTGTCATAAGTGCATATATGGCTTTCTCAGTGGGTACCTTACTTCCAAGATTCTTCTCGGTATTGGAATGTTCACTGGTATTGCTCTTGTCTCACACTTGGGCTCCCAAAGTATAGGCAGCATGGTTGCATAGCTTTGAGTGGGAGTACTTGGCTCCACCTCTACACTCTTCTGACACACAGAAGCAAAACACTTATAGTAGATCCTAATAACCTTATGTTTTACAAAAGGAACAGTTCATGAGGCAGATGTGAGGATGAGAAATGCAGTGCTGCTCATCTTAAGAAAGGAAATAAGGCACCTTGTGAACTTTCCTCACCATTGAACAACAGGCAATGTGCACTCCCACCACCTACATGTAGGAGCTCACATTGGAGCCAACACAGCAAAGAATCCGCGTGAAAAGAACAGGGCACACATTATGTTGATTGGGTGTAATGCACACCACAGATATGAATCCCAGATGACTAACAGTATGCTCATCTCTTTTTAACTAGTGCATAGTGCATGGACTGCAACAGGGCTGGTTCATCCACATCTGGGACAGCAGCTGCAGCCAGTCCTGCAAAGGCCATATGCCTTGCCAGCACATCCCAGGCAGCAGGGCAGGGCAACAAGTCCTTCACAGCCACCATCAGCTGCTCCACCATCAGCCACAGCAGCCCACTGAAGGAGAGTGCAATCATGTCTGAGGATAAGGGAAAAAATAAAAAGTGCCGTAAATGAGTATCAGAGTATCAGGAAGGTAAGGTTTACAGAGGATGATCTAACTGTATTAGTAGAGGATGTTATGGTACCCTAATGACACCATAGCCCATGACCTTCCCTCTTTTCTGACCGACCTAGGTTTCAATCATCATATCTACGAGCCTACACATATCAAAGGGAGAATCCTTGATTGGCTTTCTGATTTCAACTGCGGCATCAACTTGATATCTGTAACTCCTTGCATTTTGACTGATCATCATAAGATAACTTTCTCAGTCAAAGCATCCACCCTCAATCTTAAACCCAGTATTGCGCCCTCCATTCATACCCACAACAAGAAGGACATTACTAAGGAGAGACTACTACCGCTCATCTTCCCCCTTCTCAACAAAGCTTCAGTTTCTTGCTCAGACGTGACCCGACTGTACTGGTAGATACTTACAACCAAACTATACTAACAGCTTTAAATTCAATAGCACCTTTAAAACTGTGCAAATCTAAACAGCGTGCGCACCTCAACTCGTGGTTCACACCTCAGTTCTGAGACCTACGCAAACTTAAAAGAAAGGCAGAGTCACATTTGAAAAGCCATCCAACTGATGCAAACAAAATTACTTTGATCACTGCCTCAGTGAACTTCAAGGAAGCAATTATCACAGCAAAAAAGGACACCTACAATAAACTGATTCTTCAGGCTGAATCAAACACAAAGGAGCTCTTTAAGATCCTTAAAGAACTCGAATTGCCCATAACCCCAACATACAAGTGCATCACCAATGCTACCTTGTGTACTAGTATACAAAAAGGACTTATGGACAAAATAACCACTTTGAAGTTCAAAATCAACAACATAAAATGCACCTTACTAACAGACCCTCTTTCTACAGTACCTAATCTCAGCCACCTGGCTCCTAGGCATCTGTGCAAACCTTTTAGCTTCTCGCCCTTATCTATTTGGGAAGTGGAAATCATCATTAAAAAACTTAAACCTTCAAACTGCCAAAGCGACTCCTGCCCAGCTCACATCATCAAGGAAGCTGCTCATGACCTAGCACCCTTCATCACCACCTTCATTGATGCATCTTTTAAAGCAGGCATAGTCCCAGATAACCTCAAGGATGCTTGGGTCATCCCCATCATCTAAAAAACTACTTTAGACCCCTGCAATCAGTCCAATTACAGACCGATTACTACAGTGCCCTTCCATCTGAAAATCTTAGACTGAGCATCCTATCTACAAATTCAGGAATACCTTGAGTCTAATAGACTCCTCCGTCTCTGTCAATCAGGTTTCCACTTGAAACATGGCACCGAGACAGCCCTCATTGACCTAACTACGCAAATTCAGGATATTAAAGACAAAGGAAAGTTAGCTCTGCTATTGCTACTTGACCTCTCGGCATGGTTCGACCTGGTTGATCATCAAATACTTTGCCATCACCTAAAAACTGCTGCCCATTTCTAGGATGAGGCTACCGAATGGATCAAATCTTTCCTTGCAAATAGAACTATGCATGTCTTCTCTCCATCTGCCTCTTCTGATCCCTCTCCTATCACATGTGGGGTCCCACAAGGGTATTGTGTATCCCCACATTATATAATGTGTTCACCAAACCTCTATTTGATATTCTCGACTATCTGGGTGTCACCTACACTAATTATGGGGATGACACCAGATACTCATTCCAATCACTGGTGTTTACACAACTGACTTAAAGGTGCTCAATGAGATTTACTCAGACATTCAAGCCTGGATGGCACATCATGGTTTATGTTTAAATGATGACAAGACTGAGTTACTCATCCTTGGCTCTCATCTTTGACTTAATAAACTGGACCCAGCCTTCAAAGTTTGTATCATCGACGGGAATCCCATTAAGGTGGCAAGCAATGCCAAAACTATCGGCTTCCACCTCGACTCCACCCTCTCCCTGACTAAACAAATTAACTTGGTAGTCTCAGCATTAGCTTACACCTGTAAACTTGTTAGCCTGCAGACCTTTCATCACCACCACTAACTGCATTACTCTTGCAAGAACCCCTGTGATGTCTACAAATTGACTACTGTAATGCCCTTTATTTGGGGCTAGCTGAATGAACATTAATAGGCTCCAAGTAACTCAGAACAACGCTATCAGAGCAGCCCTCGAGATCCCTAGACTTGCACATCTCTGACACTAAATGGAACCTCCACTGGCTCCCTGTGTTCCCACAACACCCTCACACTTACACACAAGTGTTTAACCACACAAGCACCATATTACTTGGCCAACTGCCTCACTGCACACACAGCTACCAAACCAATAAGATCTGCACAAGCTCACTCACTTGTTGTTCCCAGATTCAAATTACAAAATGCAGGGGGGTCTAGCTTCCCAGTTCTTGCATCTAAACTTTGGAATAGACTCCTAATTTCTCTTAGAACAGAAATCTGTTACTCATTTAAAAACAGAGCTACATCTTGGCTCACTAGCCACCATCTGCATTCAATTGTAAATATCAATTACGTTTGCTTACTGACTGCATTGCGAAGACTTGCATAGCTGGATAGCCCAATTTTTCTAAGTAAATCATGTGTACTCATAAGCGCATATACTATGTACTTAGCTCTAATATATGTCCTGTATTTACATACACAACCTTTGCTTCCTACTATGTACTTGCTCCTTAAGAATTGTAACTTGAGAATGTTAATCTGTAAATTAACCTGAAAACATGTAAGAAATGCACATAGATGCCCCTGGGCAGGGTGCACAATACAAATAAAACAAATACAAATGGCCTATTGTGTTAAGCGTGTTGGAGCCCATAGCAAGAAAAGCATACACCAGAAGAAGAAACCCATCTGGTGGTGGCAGTAGGACTTGTGTCCCAAGAGACTGATGACATAAAAAAGTGGTGGAATGACCTCTAATGCAGGGATTGGTCACTACTGGCACTGGGAGGAGATAATCAGATCCATTATACACATATATACTCTGTCTGGAGAGCATAGGTGCAGCCGCTGTTTGAGCAAGAACTCAAGTAGACCCTGGTGAGTAGATGCATGTACAATGTTCACAACCAATGAAATATCCCCAGCAATGAGGGCTCAATGAATATCAGACCCATACATTAGGAAAGCAGTGAGCAAATGATGCCACAAAAAATATCAAAGCAATGATTTTTCATGGTGTATAATTTGACCCAAAATGTCACACTACCTCCATAGTAAACATAGCTCGACTCTCTCACTCACACATGGACCTACCGATGGATCCTGGCTAGCACATCTGAGCCAGATATCAATTTGGAGACCTTTTTTCATACATCGTGGGCTTGTGGTTCCTATAGCATTGGGAGTTAGCCCTTATTGACTGTCATCCCTCTGTCTGTTTATTTAAACCTTTTTGTGCAATATCTAGCTGGGCCTCTGATTGTATCCTTTTGTCTCTTAAGTTCTTGCTTAGCCCTCTAGGTCAAGACTCTGTATGATCTTTGCAGTTGCAATGGTCAGGGATCTGTTCTCACCACACATCATCCTGTTCCACCAGATCTCTTCCTCAAGTATGTGTGACTCTTGCCAGTGATGTTTCAAATAGGTGGTTCTCACTTTTGCTGTTCCCGGGCAAGACAGTAGAAGATGTCACACATTCTCAACTTGGTTTGCGTCCTTACAGTAACGACACGTGTTGCTAGAGGATTGGCATCTAATGGCCAGGATCTCGTTGTTTTTCAAAATGTTTAATCATGCTCTTAAAAAAATATTGTGTGCAGCACTTTGTCAGGGAACATTTTTAGGTATGTTGGTATCTCATCCACTTTTTGGGTATTCATGTGCAGGTGGGCAGTCAAATTGAATGTGTTCGTTTTGTGCAATGTCTTGATCCAATCCCAGGTTTTTTGTTTTTATTTCACTTTGTCTGGTATGCGCTCTAGATCCTCTTGTGAACGTCGAGTGGTCGTAAGTAGGTCCAGATTTTTACTGAGCCAAGCTGTCAGCAACTGGTTTTTACACCTCATTATTTTATTATGAATGATTTCCAGAATTTTTCGATGAAGCTTTCTTCTAATTTTCCTCAAAAATAGCAAGCTGTTTCTGTTTATTGCAGATTTCAGTGAAGACAAGCTGAGTCCCCTTCTAATTATGGCCATGGGATTTGAAGATGGACGTTTTAGGACCTTGCACCAGAATAGGCCCCCAAGTTGTCCCAAAGTTTGTCTGGGAGTTGTGGCATTGCTTCTGCACCATTGGTAATTGCTAGTATGACATTGGCTTTATAGAAGTTGATCACTATCAGTAGAGGGAATTTGCCAAATGTTCTGTTGTGAATCGATGCTTGCACTACTAGTGTGATGTTCTGGCATGAAGAGACTCCTGCATTGTTATTTCGACTATACTTTGGTTGATTTTGACTCCAAGATAGGAGACATTAGTTACTTTTTACAGGCTCTGTGAATCAATGTACCAATGCAGATTCTCCACCTTTTTGGAGGTTTTCTCTATGATCATGACCTTAGTTGTGTTTGTGTTTATGTCCAGGTCGTTTTTATTTTATGTATAACAGGAGGCTCTTTAGCCGACGCTGTAGACCAATTGCTGTCTGGTCCAGAACGATGATGTAATCAACATAGAGGAGCCTTGTGATCTTGGCCTCTCCTATGGTCAGCGGGAAGGAGCGAGTGTCATTTTCAATATCTACTATGTCCACCGTATATACATTGTATAATGCTGGTGCCAGCCTTCTGTTGGTCTCTATGGGGTTGGACAAGTGGCCTGCTGCGTTAAGCCATGGACATGTTTGAATAAAGCGCTTTGATAGGCTTCAGGAGAGCGGCTGGGCACTTCGCTTTTGTTAGTTTTGACCATAGCTTCTCTCTATTCACATGGTCAAATACCTGGACTAGGTCTATGAAGGTGATGAATATTCTGGGACGCCCTTCCATCACTCGAGCTTTTAGGATTCTGATCAACATTATGTTAGCAGTTGTGCCCAAGTTCTTAAGAAATCCTGATTGATATAGATCTGCATGATGAGTATCCTTTACCCAGTCTTGGAATTTGTCCAAAAGTAAGGATCCGAATAGCTTGCCTATAACATCGAGCATTGCTATTAGACGATCATTTTTGGGCTCACTTTTGGGGCCTTTCTTGTAGATGGGAACGATGTTTGCAGTTTTACATAATTCAGGTATGTTTTACTTCGCTGAGCTTCTGCTGATAATCTCTGAGATCAGAATCGTCCTTTCATCTGGATCAGCTTTTAATTGGATATTGGTGATCCCGTCAGGGCCTGGAGCTCTAGAATTTTTCAGGGTTTTTATCTTAGTGACGTCCCATTCACACTGTCTAGATTTTTTATCAGAGCTTGCTCCAGTTGTGGGATGCTGGAACAGGTACGTGAAGTTCATTGACACAGTTTAATATGGTGTTTTCCGTCGTCGATGTGGTTTCTTTGATCAGAGTCCAAAAATCTTAGGGGTGCTTACTGCACACCGCACATAGCATTATCTCTGAGTCTTGTTGCTAAAGTGTTCTACGGAACATCAATAGCCAGGATTTATAGCTGTTTCTTGTTTTTATTGCAAGGACATGGTTTTGAATCGACGAGTACGTTTTAGCACAACTTTTAGCTCTACTCATGCAGGACCTCCTTTTCCTTAGTTCCAAATTGTATGTGTGCAGGTGTTGTTTTGATGTTTCACTCTTTCTGGTCCTTTGAAATGAAAATGGAATGAGGATTGGGCGGTAATCCAACTGGAGCATGTTCAGGTCTCCCTCCTTCTGATCGTGCCCGCCCTTGTATCTTTTCGTGATCATGCGGATCGCTTCCTCCGTTAACTTCAATCGGGCACCCTAAGAGCCAATTTCTACCAGAACATTCATCGTTTGAGGTTTTTCTTTAAATGATGATATCATTTTACATCATACCATACTGCCACCACGTGTCTGTCAGACATACTGAATGACAGTACCAATAAGCAGCTTCTATAAAACACATATCAATCAGGAAGCACAATATGACAAGTGCCAACAAACCTCACTAGCCCAACATTCCTGAGACCTTAATGTAACCTTCAGAGTGTCACATGCATGGTGTAAGCAATGAGCATGATCCAGGAAAACATTCCCAGGCCACCTGGCATTTAAACTCACTTAAAATGCAATAATGAGCCTGAATGTACAGAATATTAATTCCTGTAAGTTAAATGTCAGGTTACAGTGTGTCATATCTCCTACAACAGTTACCCAAGGCAGCCAAGCTGGAGATGAGGTGCCAAGCACGTCCACTGCAGCATCTGCTAACTCCACCTCAGCACCATCCTCAGGACACACATACAAGCATGCAGGGTGTGAATCTGCTACTCATCGGAAATCATAAGGCAAGTTATTGTTTCCCCCTTTCCCACCACTCCCTCACCCTTAGCAAATGGCCAGTCCTTAGCGCTATTATGCCCACACTCTAGCATATAAGGTGTGAGACAGCCAGCTCCCTTTTTGCCATTCCCACAGAAGGTTCTGTTCCCAGCACTCTGCTATTAAGAGCACACCAGATTTTGTCGCAATCCCTACTAACACCAACACATGGCAAGTTCAAATGAACATAGGAACTGTTGTTGAACAGTCACTGGTATTGGGAACAGGGGATGTTGACCATAGGTGTTGGGGATGAGGATGGTAAATAGGCATGTGTGCTGGGATGAGGGTGGCGGTGATGAGGCTGGTGGGTGAGCATGGTTGTGGGGTTCAGGCTGGTGAGTGGGCATGGGTGTTGGGGTTGCAGGTGGTGAGTGGGTGTAGGTGTTGTGGATGAGGGTGATGATTGGGAATGACGGGAGTGTTTCATGTTTAAATGGCTATCATTCTACAATATTGCTGGGCTTTCTTTTTTGTCAGGTCCAATAACTCCACGACATTTGTGGTGGGTGTATCTTATGATGGAGATTGGCCAAAGTGTATGCTTTTCCAGCTCCACAGTGAATGTGTTGCAGGGTGGCATGACCCAATTTTCGCTATTGAAACACCCTCATACTGAAAGCTCCACTGCTGGGATTTTGCTGGTAATCCATGCTTTTCATTGTTGTGTGGTTTCGTACTGTGGATGACTTTCTGGATGCCACTGAACCTTAGGTATGGTCAAGTAATGGATGTTGGTACATTACTGAATACATGGATGCCAACCTATGTGCCCACGCATGTCACGCTGTGACTGGGGGAGGCGGGGGTATTTACCATGACCTATTTTAAGCAACAAGTGTTGGGCATTATGACCCATAGACATCATGAGGTAACACGAATGTGGGCATGCACACAATGCATGCATATGGCAGCTGTCCTGTGCCCCCAACATCTCATCCTCTTCTCATTACCTGCTCCACATAGGCATTGATGTTTCGGTCTTGCTATTAATCCACTATTCATGAACAATGTCCTCTGAGATGCCCATGCATCCTGCCTGATGTTTTTCACAGGTCCAGGGCATCATTCATAGAGCAAGGGAAAGGAGCACAGCAGTGGCACTGGGTCAGATGAGCATCACACATCGTTTGTACAGTCATTAAATGGTACTGCTTTCTGGTGCAGGATACCTGCTCCTATGCCTGTAGTTGGAAAAAAATCAAATCCATACAGACCAGAACAGCAATCACATTTGGGGAAGTGGCTTAAAGCAGGGCAACATGCATCGGTTGGGTTGGGGGAAGGGAAATGTGGTTCAGCACTTGTCTCATTGTTTATTCAAGCACATTTGCCATCACTTTCAACAAGTTTGGAATACCAACAGTGTGCTGAAAAGTGCCTGTTGCTAGAAATTGCAGTATGGCCTCCAGTTTGGGAGGGTATGGATGGCAGTCCTGATGTTGATCCAACTCAGGCGGGACAGCTGTCTTATTTGGTGTCCCTGTTCAGTTGACAGAGTGTTTATTTGGATGTTGGTCAGCATGTAGGGGGGCGGTGTGACACAAGGTAATGGTGGACTCCCTTGCCTTTGATAAATTGGTATCCAGGGCTGCTGCTTTACGACAGGTTCTGCAACGTTACAGGCAGTAGCAAATTGTTGAGGCAATAATCTATATGTCCCAGGGGCTGCATGTTGCTTTGGAGTTCGCTTGAAAAAGGTGTGTCCCTTACAAATACATTTTGGTGCAATTGGATGGGCCCATGGCTTTATTCTTGTCACCTTGATACCTACACTAAAGGTGGAGGTAACTGCACTGATTTCCTGGGGAGGAATTGCTGCCCTTTGGTGGTAATCCTACAGTGATCCAACTAGTAATTATGTGGAATTAACGTTTTGATTCGGGCACACATTCCTCCAGTGGAATTAGTGTTTTTGGCAGTAGTTCCTCCCAAGGAATTAGTACAAGAGACATTACCACAAATGTTGTATTTTGCAGTGCATTAAAAATGGGAAGTAATTCTATTACCGCCATTATTTTTCTTTCTTTCTTTTTTTCTTTATTTTATGCATTTATACAAGCCAACTTTTTAAATAGTTATTCACAGCTGCACATCATAAAAACGTAATCTCTTATTAAAAATAGTACATCCAAAATTGAAAAATGTTCCTCCAAAACATGGAAACATGATATATACAGCCCTCCGAGTTCCCTGCCATAAATAACTGCCACACCAACTGTATGCACGCCCCTCTAAGTGCAATTAGGTGCATTGAGTGCAGTGCTTCACAGCACATTAAAAGGTGTTTTGCCTACTCAGCACAATTTTTTCCACATAGTCGGCACTGCCGTTGGTACTGGGGAATATTTGCCATGCCCTTGTTATCTCGTGTGTCTTTACAGTGCTAAACTTGATTTTAACATGGTCCCAGACCACAAAGTTCCCATTGAAGCTCTCACTATACCCAGGTGAACTAGTGTGTGTAGTATAGTATTGAGAAGAGCCTGATGCCTGAGTTTTACTTGCCAGCTTGATTATGCATTGCTCATATGGATCTAGACACAGGGCCGACTTTATGTACTTCTTGAATTTTCCAATTGGCCACGTCGATGGCTGATCGAATTCCCTCTCAAGCCAAACATTACAAGCAGCCTTAATTTTTAGAATGTTAATATTTGGCATGAACCTAGATATAGATTGAATTATCTTATGTGGGAGTCCCAACAAAGAGTCATTTGGTGCATTACAGATTTTCCAAAAAAGTGACAGGCATCACATTTGCATCTTCACATTAATGGGTGTTACATTAAACCCCAAGTAGGGCATTTTGATAGGGGGGGGGGGAGTCGGGGTAGCCTCCTAAGCGACTTTCCTTCTAGTGTTACAATGCCCTCCACGTGCGATACTGCCCATATCTCAGCCCTGTAAAGGATGGTTGACATAATCTTAGCCTGGTACAGTTGCAGGATAATCTTTAGGGAATAGCCTCTGTCCTTAGCAAGCAAGCAAGCTTATTACACCAGTCACAATTGAAGTTTTCAATATAATATGTTCCAGGTGGCAGGTTCCATCGCAGTTCACCGTTTATGTAACCTCCATAGTTGCATCAATGCCCATCATGACAAAGACCATGATCTAGGTTTAGTCAGTGTTAATTACAGGACCATTGTCTTCTGCATAATGTACCAGTCTAATTAGGGTTGCCTGCAGACCCCAGGAGGTCGAGTCTAAGATGACAAGGTTGTCAGTGCAACCCAACTACTGGATTGAGGCATCCCTCAGCTTCAGCGGGTTCGTTGAACGATTAGCAATCTCCACCCCAAGCTCGGCTAGGTAAAGGTTGAATAACATGGGTGCCGGTATGCACCCCTGTTTAAGCCCCTTGTTTGTGTCGAGCGTGCCTGATCAACATGAACCTTTACACGTGTACAGACATGTAATTGAATTATCATTTTGAGAATCCCCGGGGGTATATTCCAATTGCTCAATTTGTTCCATATTTTAAGTCTGTTCACCGTATTGAACGCTGCACTAAAATCTATAAATGCGGAGTACACTAATGTTTTACGGCTAGACCAGACCTGCTGAATAATTGTAACCAGAGCTAAGCTGTTAAAAGTGGTGTCACACCCACTACAGAAGCCTCTCTGTTTTAGGGGGATCTTTTTATTCACCGCCACCCAATCTTCCAGCTCTGCTAGTAATAGTCGGGCAAAGGTCTTCGCTGGAATATCCAGCATCGCCAGTAAGCAAACATTTTTAGGGTTATCATGTCTGCCCTTCTGATGGATTGGCACAATTATACCATCTCTCCATGTCACCGGAATAGTATGCAACACACCAACCCAGCTGAATAGAATGTTAAGAGCTTCTGCTCACACTGCTGGCTCCAACTTAAGCAGTGAACTACTGACCACATCGGGGCCCAGCGCCCGGGATGATTTACATGTCCTGATTATATTCTTTAATGTCACTGCTATTTTTCGTGTATAACATATACAGAACCAGCAACATAATCTGGAATCTTATAAGACCCCTCTCCTGTGAAGTGTTCTGCCAGAAAAGCTTCCCAACTTTGCTTAGAGATCCCCTTTAAGTCTCTGGGGCTCATTCTGAGGTTGGAGGTAGCCATGGCGCAATTATCTCCATGGCTACCCCCTTACCACATAACGGATCCCGGTTCTCTGAATGGGTAATTACCAGGCCAATCCAACCTTGGAGGACCCAGTATTTCCCCATTTAGGGAATCCATCCCCATTCCCATTCGAGCCCCCATAGGGCTGAATGGTAATGGGGACCATGCTAACAAGGGGCCCATTAATAACGGGCCCGTTGTTAGCATGCTGCTCCTTTAGCGGCTCCTACTAAGGGTGCCTCGTAAAACCATCCACCCTTAGCAGGACCCGCTAAAGCACCTCGTAATGCAGCAGTAAAGGGTTAACGGCTCTGGCACCCTTACAGGCACTGTTAATCCCTGTGATAAATCTTCTGTAATAAGGCACGTAGTTAATGTGCCAAGCGGCTCTGTCAATGCTAGGTTGAACAGCTATTTAAAGGGTTAAATCTATAAACAGCCCTGGAGGGATGATTGGCAATGTCCTCAACCAATCAGAGACTCTGTATACTAGCTATGGTCCTTTCTTCTGGTAACACACGTTTTCTTCTACGTTGTGTTTTGGGTTACTAGGAGACGTAAGGTGAGGAGCTGAATGGCGGTTACGAGTGGGCGTATTGAGTTTTTATGAAGCGAAGAGTTATGAAGAGTGAAATAGAAAAGAAATGAGTTGCACCGTTGCGCTTTCAAAAGTTCTTCGTTTTGTGAATTAAAAGCGATCGTTTATCGCTGTGTGTAATGAAACTGGACGTTGCCAGTTTCATGTTCATACGAGAGCCCCGCTTGCCCTGATGTTGAGGAGAGGGGGCGTGGTGCAGGCCAGCTGATCGACCGAAGAGGCCCATGCAACTGAAGCCACACTGCAGCGTTTCAAGAGGAGGCGGAGCTCAAGTGTCACAGCTGATCTTGAAGAGGCCCAGGCAACTGACGCTGCATCGCAGTGTTTAAAGAGGAGGCGGAGCCCAAGCGCCGCAGCTGATCTATGAAAACAGTTGAACATACTGAGAAGCGGAGATGAACAACGTGATCACAGTGTTATAAGCAAAGGAACCAAGTACAAGGTATTTGAAAATAAGAGTGTCATAAAAAGGAAAAGAAACAGACAGAAAAGGATTTAAAGCGCATGACAAGTATAGAGATTGTTTGTCGATGAAAGGGAAAAAGTGAATGAGTATTTTGGAAAATGAAAGTTACAATGGCAATACAGACTGTCTAATCGATCTTATCCAGTAGCCGTTAAAAGTCTTATGAGGTGTTATTGAGGAAAGGTCTCACTAGTCTCAGAATTTCAATCAGAACAGGAAACCCAATGACTACTGAATGACTGAGAGAGAGTTAAAAGAAGAAAGGAGCGAGGAGATATTTTTAAGTCACTACATAAAGCTGTAAAGAGTGTGTATAGAAGGCTAGACAAAAGGAAAGGCACAATCTATATAAATAGATGTATGAAAACGAAATTTGGATCATAAACACAAGAAAGTAAATGAAAGAAAGCTGAACACAGAAAAGCTGCCAGAGACTTACCTGAATCTTCTTCAAGAGTACTCTACATGCAGAAGCCAGTTTTAATTTTTTATTTTTATTTATTTCATTTGATACACGCCCAGACCCTCGGGTGTCACGGCGTGGTTACAAGACAGCTTAGGAATTAATAGTACATTGTTACAGAGTACAAATGTGAGCATTACTGGTTAGTTGGTGCAGAAATACAATTTACAATATTCACTAACAAGTTACATGTGTGCGGAGACTTGTCCCTAGGTGCTATATGCAGTGAAGGAGGATTATTTTTTGATATTAATGGGTAGGGTGTTCCCGTGTTTAGGGGCTAGAGCGATGAAGCTGCTACGTCCTGCTCTAGTGGTTTTGATGCGAGGGGGAGCCAGAAGGAGTTTGTCTTTAGATCTTAGTGATCTCCTGTAATCTTTTAGGTGAAGAAGGTTGTTAAGATAGATAGGGCCTTTTTTAGTTAGGCATTTGTGTGTGATACATAATGTTTTAAAGATGATCCGGCTTTGATAGGGAGCCAGTGTGCGTCCTTCCTTGTCTTGGAGATATGGTCTGATATTTTTATACCTAGAGTTGCTCTTAGGACTTTGTTTTGCACTAGTTGCATTTTAGCTAAATTGGTATTGGATGAGCCTAGTAATAATACATTGCAATAATCCAATTTCGATAGAACCAGAGCTATGGCTAAGGTGAGGCAATTTGCTGGGGTCAGAAATTGTCGGCTAAGAGCAATGAGTTTGGAGGTGTATGCAGTGGAAGAGGCGACCTTGTTAATCTGTTTAGCCATATTAAGGCTGGCGTCAATGTACAATCCCAGTGTTTTGACTTGCTTCAGCACAGGAATAATGGTACCATCAATGTTGAGGGTTGAGTATTCTGGGTGGAGAGTTGCTATTTTGGCTGGTTATCCTACGATGAGGACTTCTGTCTTCTCGTCATTGAGACAGAGACTATTTAGTGCCATCCAATTTTGTATGATGACGTATATTTTGTTGATAGTTACAGTATCCTGGTCATAGTTGCCTGTGAGAGGTGTGAGGATCTGGGTGTCGTCCGCAAAATGTATGTATATGACACCCATGTCGTCTAGTGCTGAGAACAGGAGTTTGGTGTACGCATTGTACAGCGTAGGGGAGAGACAAGAGCCTTGGGGCACTCCCATGGGGACTGGGATGTGGTTGGCCGCTTCTTTGCCTATGGACACTCTGGAGGTGCGATCAGTTAAGAAGGATTTCACCCATGCCGTGGCTTCGCTGGAGAAGTTAAACTCTCGGGCGAGTGAGGTACAGAGTTTGTCATGGTCCACCAAATCAAATGCAGCAGAGAGGTTCAACAGCAGGAGAATGCAGAGTTCCCAGAATCTCTGATAGCATCTATCTGGATTTTGAGGTCCAAAAGAGCTGTTTCAGTGCTGTGGTTAGGCCTAAAGCCTGATTGTCTGGTGCTGAGAAGCTGATTAGATTCCATATGTATTTGGATTTGGTTGTAGGCTAGTTTGTCAATGATTTTGAGTAGGAACGGGACTGTGGTTATGGGGCAGTAATTAGTCGGAATGGTGGGGTCTAGGTTTGTTTTTTTTAGAAGCGGGGTAACCCATGCTTCTTTGATGCAGGCTGGAACTGTATTGGAATTGAAAGAAGCATTGACAAATTTGGTTATGGTGGGGGTCAAAGTAGAAGCACAAGCTTTGACTAGTTTGGCCGGGACGGTATCCCCTTTGCAATTGGACGCTTTTAGTTTGGAGATAGTGTACAAGATCTTGGGTGACGGTTGTGAAATAGAAAGGGGGGTTGGTGATGTCACTGGAGGTGGCAATGGGGCTTGGGGTGGGAGAATTTTTATCTGCTAGGAGTAGTCTTTTGGTGGTAATTTTGTTCTGTATCATAGCAAATTTGGAGGCAAGAGCGTCTTGTATGGTAATACACCATTCTTTTCTAGCTTTGGTGGATGTATCGGTTGGTAGGGGGTTTTCAAGTTCTTTAAGGATAGAGAAAAGCTCTTTGGAATCTGATGCTGCACTGTTGATGCGAGCATTGTAGGAGTTAGCTTTGTGGGCAATGATGGTTGTTTTGTAAATTGTATTATCGTCTTTGAAGGCTTTGGCCGAATCGGGGATGGGGTGTTTACTATGGGCATGTTCGAGAGAGCGTTTTTTTTCTTCTTAGGGTTATTAGTTCTTTGTTGAACCAGAAGTTTAATTTGTTATTGACACGTCTTGGTTTAGTAGTGACGGGCGCTACTGCATCAATGGTTATGGAGAGGCATTTATGGTAATACTCAGCGATGGTAGTCAGATCATTGCTAAAGATTGAGTGGGTTTCTACTATTTTATTCAGGGTGGGTTCAGGATTCTCTACAGTAAGCTTTTTGGGATTTTTACTTTCAATGGTGTCCATCATTTTGACATTACGAGGGCAGGGATCGTCACTGGTGATAGTGAATTCTATGCAAAAATGGTCTGTCCAGCTGTGAGGGCTAATCGGACCTGGTAAAACCATCCGCCCTTAGCGGGACCCGCTAAAGGACCTCATAAATCAGCAGTAAGGGGTTAACAGCACTGGCACCCTTACCATTAATCCCTTACCGCCCACCTCGGAATGAGGACGTCTATGTTTAGAGGAGTTCTGATTAATTATTTTCCAGAACAAAATGGGACTCTTAGACTGTGACAATCAGACCAGAACGCGCTGTTTAGTGCATTCCTTTTCACATGTATTTTTCCTTAGCCAGTGTGCGTACTCCTTTATGTTGTTCTCACTGCCCTAGCATGGTAGCAGCATCTTACTCCGTTTGGGAGACAGCATGCAATTCCTGGGGCAGGGATATTTTTTGGGCCTGAATGTCTTTGTCATATGTATGTGGGTGAATCTTATGATGAGTCATGCATGTCCGTTTAATGATTTCTTGTGGTCCTATCGAGCCAGCCTTAATACACTCCATACAGGCTTCAAAATGACTTGTTGCACTTGCAGTGGGCGAGATGCTACTCTCAAAGCAATTAGTGCCCCAGATTTGACTTCAAATTTGAAGGCTATCCTGTGCCTTAATTGAAGCCTTCCTAAATTGTCATCATGCCAGGATATCCGGCTCAAGGCACTGTTCACTGACAACCGATCAAGATCCGCAAGTGCCTGTTTAGCCTGGATACAATTCAATTTCACAATCAGTGGAAAACAATCACTCTCTGTCTAATCCCCCACACACATATCCCGAATTACATTGTTGGGTTTAGAAGCAAATACATAGTCAATTATCCTACTAGTTACTCTACCCACCCTCGTGTAACTAAGGGGATAATTGAAATAAAGCTTCCATTGACCATTTCAAAGTTAGCAGACTATAGCCGGCTGGCCCAGTTGACTCCATATTTACAGCCAGTGGTCCGGTGGCCCCGACTGCTCTAC